>NC_092721.1:212269216-212321609 GCF_047496885.1 Scyliorhinus torazame | reverse complement strand
ACACCAGTGGGATGCCAGAGCTCCAGGAGAATCGGGGCAGAGGTGAGTGCAGTGACCATCACTAAGGAGAAGGTTCTGGGGAAACTGAAAGGTCTGAAGGTGGATCAGTCACCTGGGCCGGATGAACTACACCCCAGAGTTCTAAAAGAGATAGCTGAGGAGATTGTGGAGGCATTGGTGATGATCTTTCAGGAATCACTGGAGGCAGGAAGGGTCCCAGAGGACTGGAAAGTGGCTAATGTAACACCCCTGTTTAAGAAGGGAGGGAGGCAGAAGATGGGAAATTATCCTGACTTCGATCATTGGTAAGATTTTAGAATCTGTTATTAAAGATGTGAGGTTGTCCATTTTGGAAGGACAAATATGAATGCGGAATACAGGGTTAACGGTAGAGTTCTTGGCAATATGGAGGAGCAGAGAGATCTTGGGGTCTATGTTCATACATCTTTGAAAGTTGCCACTCAAGTGGATAGAGCTGTGAAGAAGGCCTATGGTGTGCTCGCGTTCATTAACAGGGATTGAATTTAAGAGCCGTGAGGTGATGATGCAGCTGTACAAAACCTTGGTAAGGCCACATTTGGAGTACTGTGTACAGTTCTGGTCGCCTCATTTTAGGAAGGATGTGGAAGCTTTGGAAAAGGTGCAAAGGAGATTTACCAGGATGTTGCCTGGAATGGAGAGTAGGTCTTACGAGGAAAGGTTGAGGGTGCTAGGCCTTTTCTCATTAGAACGGAGAAGGATGAGGGGCGACTTGATAGAGGTTTATAAGATGATCAGGGGAATAGATAGAGTAGACAGTCAGAGACTTTCCCCGGGTGGAACAAACCATTACAAGGGGACATAAATTTAAGGTGAATGGTGGAAGATATAGGGGGGATGTCAGAGGTAGGTTCTTTACCCAGAGAGTAGTGGGGGCATGGAATGCACTGCCTGTGGAAGTAGTTGAGTCGGAAACATTAGGGACCTTCAAGCAGCTATTGGATAGGTACATGGATTACGGTAAAATGATATAGTGTAGATTTATTTGTTCTCAAGGGCAGCACGGTAGCATTGTGGATAGCACAATTGCTTCACAGCTCCAGGGTCCAAGGTTCGATTCCGGCTTGGGTCACTGTCTGTGCGGAGTCTGCACATCCTCCCCGTGTCTGCGTGGGTTTCCTCCGGGTGCTCCGGTTTCCTCCCACAGTACAAAGATGTGCAGGTTAGGTGGATTGGCCATAATAAATTGCCCTTAGTGTCCAAAATTGCCCTTAGTGTTGGGTGGAGGTGTTGACTTTGGGTAGGGTGCTCTTTCCAAGAGCCGGTGCAGACTCAATGGGCCGAATGGCCTCCTTCTGCACTGTAAATTCAATGATAATCTATGATTAATCTAGGACAAAGGTTCGGCACAACATCGTGGGCCGAAGGGCCTGTTCTGTGCTGTATTTTTCTATGAGATCGCAAAGTACTTGGAAGTGCATGGTAAAATAGGACTGAGTCAGCACGGCTTCGTCAAAGGGAGGTCATGTCTGAGAAATCTGTCAGACAGATTTCTTTGAGGAGGTAACGAGGTTAGACAAAGGAGAACCAGTGGACGTGATTTATTTAGATTTCCAGAAGGCCTTTGACAAGGAGACTGTTAAATAAGTTAAGAGCCCATGGTGTACAGGGTAAGATCCTGGCATGAATAGAACTGGCAGAAGGCAGAGAGTGGGGATAAAGGGGTCTATTTCAGGATGGCAGCCGGTGACTAGTGATGTGCCTCAGGGGTCTGTGCTGGGACCACAACTTTTCACAATATACATTAATGATCTGGAAGAAGGAACTGAAGGCACTGTTGCTAAGTTTGCAGATGATACAAAGATCTGTAGAGGGACAGGTAGTATTGAGGAAGCAGGGGGGCTGCAGAAGGACTTGGACAGGCTGGGAGAGTGGGCAATGAAGTGGCAGAGGGAATACAATGTGGAAAAGTGTGAGGTTATGCACTTTGGAAGGAGGAATGGAGGCATAGACTATTTCCTAATTGGGAAAATGCTTCGTAAATCGAAGCACAAAGGGACTTGGGAGTCCTTGTTCACGATTCTCTTAAGCTTAATGTGCAGGATCAGTCGGCAGTTAGGAAGGCAAATGGAATGTTAGCATTCATGTCAAGAGGGCTAGAATACAAGACCAGGGATGGACTTCTGAGGCTGTAAAAGGCTCTGGTCAGACCCCATTTGGAGTATTGTGAGCAGTTTTGGGCCCCGTATCTAAGGAAGGATGTGCTGGCCTTGGAAAGGGTCCAGAGGAGGTTCACAAGAATGATCCCTGGAATGAAGAACTTGTCGTATGAGGAATGTTTGAGGACTCTGAGTCTGTACTCGTTGGAGTTTAGAAGGATGAGGGGGGATCTTATTGAAACTTGTCAGGATACTGCGATGCCTGGATAGAGTGGACGTGGAGAGGATGTTTCCACTTGTAGGAAAAACTAGAACCAGAGGACACCATCTCAGTCTAAAGCGATCCTTTAAAACAGAGATGAGGAATTTCTTCAGCCAGAGGGCGGTGAATCTGTGGAACTCTTTGCCGCAGAAGGCTGTGGAGGCCAATTCACTGAGTGTCTTTAAGACAGAGATAGATTCTTGATTAATAAGGGGATCGGGGTTATGGGGAGAAGGCAGGAGAATGGGGATGAGAAAATCATCAGCCATGATTGAATGGCGGAGCAGACTCGATGGGCCGAGTTGCCTAATTCCGCTCCTATATCTTACGGAGACACAGACCCGGAGAGAGAGAGAGGGGCACACAGACCCAGAGAGAGAGAGAGACAGACCCAGAGAGACAGAGACAGACCCAGAGAGACAGAGACAGACCCAGAGAGAGAGAGACAGACCCAGAGAGACAGAGACAGACCCAGAGAGAGAGACACACACACACAGACCCAGAGAGAGAGAGGCACACAGACCCAGAGAGAGAGAGACACTGACCCAGCGAGAGAGACAGACCCAGCGATAGAGACACAGACCCAGAGAGAGAGAGTCAGACCCAGCGAAAGAGAGAGTGAGAGAGACAGACAGACAGACCCAGAGAGAGAGAGACAAGTTGATAAATTCTTGATTTCTCGAGGAATTAAGGGCTATGGAGCGAGAGCAGGTAAATGGAGCTGAAATCAGCCATGATTGAATGGTGGAGTGGACCCGATGGGCCGAATGGCCTTACTTCCGCTCCTATGCCTTATGGTCTTATGGACCCAGCGAGAGAGAGAGAGAGACAGACCCAGCAAGAGAGAGTGGCACACAGACCCAGAGAGAGAGAACAAACAAAGAACAAAGAAATGTACAGCACAGGAACAGGCCCTCCAAGCCCATGCTGCCTGACTAAACTACAATCTTCTACACTTCCTGGGTCCGTATCCCTCGATTCCCATCCTATTCATGTATTTGTCAAGATGCCCCTTAAATGTCACTATCGTCCCTGCTTCCACTACCTCCTCCGGTAGCGAGTTCCAGGCACCCACTACCCTCTGCGTAAAAAACTTGCCTCGTACATCTACTCTATACCTTGCCCCTCGCACCTTAAACATATGCCCCCTAGTAATTGACCCCTCTACCCTGGGGAAAAGCCTCTGACTATCCACTCTGTCTATGCCCCTCATAATTTTGTAGACCTCTATCAGGTCGCCCCTCAACCTCCGCCGTTCCAGTGAGAACAAACAGAGTTTATTCAACCGCTCCTCCTAGCTAATGCCCTCCATACCAGGCAACATTCTGGTAAATCTCTTCTGCACCCTCTCTAAAGCCTCCACATCCTTCTGGTAATGTGGCGACCAGAATTGAACACTATACTCCAAGTGTGGCCTAACTAAGGTTCTATACAGCTGCAACATGACTTGCCAATTCTTATACTCAATGCCCCGGCCAATGAAGGCAAGCATGCCGTATGCCTTCTTGACTACCTTCTCCTCCTGTGTTGCCCCTTTCAGTGACCTGTGGACCTGTACTCCTAGATCTCTCTGACTTTCAATACTCTTGAGGATTCTACCATTCACTGTATATTCCCTACCTGCATTAGACCTTCCAAAATGCATTACCTCACATTTGTCCGGATTAAACTCCATCTGCCATCTCTCCGCCCAAGTCTCCAAACAATCTAAATCCTGCTGTAATCTCTGACAGTCCTTATCGCTATCCGCAATTCCACCAATCTTTGTGTCGTCTGCAAACTTACTAATCAGACCAGTTACATTTTCCTCCAAATCATTTAAAAATACGACAAACAGCAAAGGTCCCAGCACTGATCCCTGCGGAACACCACTGATCACAGCCCTCCAATTAGAAAAGCATCCTTCCATTGCTACTCTCTGCCTTCTATGACCTAGCCAGTTCTGTATCCACCTTGCCAGCTCAACCCTGACTTCACCTTTTGTACTAGTCTACCATGAGGGACCTTGTCAAAGGCCTTACTGAAGTCCATATAGATAACATCCACTGCCCTACCTGCATCAATCATCTTTGTGACCTCCTCGAAAAACTCTTATCAAGTTAGTGAGACACGACCTCCCCTTCACAAAACCATGCTGCCTCTCACTAATACGTCCATTTGCTTCCAAATGGGAGTAGATCCTGTCTCGAAGAATTATCTCCAGTAATTTCCCTACCACTGAAGTAAGGCTCACCGGCCTGTAGTTCCCGGGATTATCCTTGCTACCCTTCTTAAACAGAGGAACAACATTGGCTATTCTCCAGTCCTCCGGGACATCCCCTGAAGACAGTGAGGATCCAAAGATTTCTGGCAAGGCCTCAGCAATTTCCTCTCCAGTCTCCTTCAGTATTCTGGGGTAGATCCCATCAGGCCCTGGGGACTTATCTATCTTAATATTTTTTAAGACGCCCAACACCTCGTCTTTTTGGATCTCAATGTGACCTAGGCTATCTACACACCCTTCTCCAGACTCAACATCTACCAATTCCTCTTTGGTGAATACTGATGCAAAGTATTCATTTGGTACCTCGCCCATTTCCTCTGGCTCCACACATAGATTCCTTGCCTATCCTTCAGTGGGCCAACCCTTTCCCTGGCTACCCTCTTGCTTTTTATGTACGTGTAAAAAGCCTTGGGATTTTCCTTAACCCTATTTGCCAATGAACCTTCGTGACCCCTTCTAGCCCTCCTGACTCCTTGCTTAAGTTCCTTCCTATTTTCCTTATATTCCACACAGGCTTCGTCTGTTCCCAGCCTTTTAACCCTGACAAATGCCTCCTTTTTCTTTTTGACGAGGCCTACAATATCTCTCGTTATCTAAGGTTCCCAAAAATTGCCGTATTTATCCTTCTTCCTCACAGGAACATGCCGGTCCTGAATTCCTTTCAACTGACACTTGAACGCCTCCCACATGTCAGATGTTGATTTGCCCTCAAACATCCGCCCCCAATCTAGGTTCTTCAGTTCCCGCCTAATATTGTTCTAATTAGCCTTCCCCCAATTTAGCACATTCATCCTAGGACCACTCTTATCCTTGTCCACCAGTACTTTAAAACTTACTGAATTGTGGTCACTGTTACCGAAATGCTCCCCTACTGAAACATCTACGACCTGGCCGGGCTCATTCCCCAATACCAGGTCCAGTACCGCCCCTTCCCTAGTTGGACTGTCTACATATTATTTTAAGAAGCCCTCCTGGATGCTCCTTACAAACTCTGCCCCGTCTAAGCCCCTGGCACTAAGTGAGTCCCAGTCAATATTGGGGAAGTTGAAGTCTCCCATCACCACAACCCTTTTGTTTTTACTCTTTTCCAAAATCTGTCTACCTATCTGCTCCTCTATCTCCCGCTGGCTGTTGGGAGACCTGTAGTAAACCCCCAACATTGTGACTGCACCCTTCGTATTCCTGATCTCTACCCACAGAGCCTCACTTCCCTCTGAGGTGTCCTCCCGTAGTACAGCTGTGGTAGCCTCCCTGACCAGTAGTGCAACTCCGCCACCCCTTTTACATCCCCCTCTATCCCGCCGGAAACATCTAAATCCTGGAACATTTAGCTGCCAATCCTGCCCTTCCCTCAACCAGGTCTCTGTAATGGCAACAACATCATCGTTCCAAGTACTAATCCAAGCTCTAAGTTCATCTGCCTTAACACTGATTGCAATTGTTTAGATCTAAAGCTACTAGATGTATGAGTCATCTCCGGCCTATTTAATACTTCTTGCATTAAAACATATGCACTTCAGGCCACCAGACCCACTGTGTTCAGCAACTTCTCCCTGTCTGCTCTGCCTCAGAGCCCCACTGTCCCGATTCCCTAGTTCACCCTCAATGCTCTCACTCCTGACCTATTGCTCCCATGCCCAACCCCCTGCCATACTAGTTTAAACCCTCCCATGTGATACTAACAAACCTCGCGGCCAGAGAGAGGCACCCAGACCCAGAGAGAGAGAGGCACACAGACCCAGAGAGAGAGAGAGAGAGGCACACAGACCCAGAGAGAGAGGCACACAGACCCAGAGAGAGAGAGAGGCACACAGACCCAGAGAGAGAGAGAGGCACACAGACCCAGAGAGAGAGAGAGAGAGGCACACAGACCCAGAGAGGGGGGGGGGGGGAGAGAGAGACACAGACCCGGAGAGGGAGACACAGACCCAGAGAGAGAGAGAGAGAGAGGCACACAGACCCAGAGAGAGAGAGAGAGGCACACAGACCCAGAGAGAGAGGCACACAGACCCAGAGAGAGAGAGAGAGAGGCACACAGACCCAGAGAGGGGGGGGGAGAGAGAGACACAGACCCGGAGAGGGAGACACAGACCCAGAGAGAGAGAGAGAGAGAGGCACACAGACCCAGAGAGAGAGAGAGAGGCACACAGACCCAGAGAGAGAGGCACACAGACCCAGAGAGAGAGGCACACAGACCCAGAGAGAGAGAGGCACACAGACCCAGAGAGAGAGAGGCACACAGACCCAGAGAGAGAGAGAGAGGCACACAGACACAGAGAGGGGGGGGGGGGGGGGGAGAGAGACACACAGACCCGGAGAAGGAGACACAGACCCAGAGAGAGAGAGGCACACAGACCCAGAGAGAGAGAGGCACACAGACCCAGAGAGAGAGAGAGGCACACAGACACAGAGAGGGGGGGGGGGGGGGGAAGAGACACACAGACCCGGAGAAGGAGACACAGACCCAGAGAGACCTGACAGACACAAATACCTTCTCAGGCTGCATACCAGATTTTGCTCAGCAACGCGCCCGATATGAAGGATGTACCTGCCTTAACTGCCACTCACCAATCAGCTCTCTCCCTTGTAGTGACCTGCAGCAGGGCAAGGCCACTCACTGGAAATGTGAGTGTAACAAACCAAGGGATAAAAAGCACCTCCTCCCAGCCTCAAATTCCCACCTAGCTTCAAATTCCCAGCTCCCAAACTCTCTCTTCGCTGTGTCTCACTCTGGGTGCATCTCACTGGGAGTGAGTTTCAAATCCCTTCTTAAATAGGCCGGAGATGACTCATACATCTAGTAGCTTTAGATCTAAACAATTGCAATCAGTGCTTCCTAATGAGGCTTTAGGTGACAGTAAACCACTCAGTTATGGGAATGTGTGGAGCAGCCCCTTATTAACCTTCACTGCACACATTCTAGATTAAACTAGACGACTGAAACTTTAAAAGGAACCGTCTTTTCAATTCAATTCCCACCTAGTTTCAAATTTCTCACTGGGAGAGTGGAAGACAATTGGACAGGAACTGATTATAACAATATTGTAGGGTTAGGGGAAGGAGCTGGAATCTGGGACTATGCAGGATTCTCGGACTGTTCTTCAAAGAGCACCAAGGACTAAATTGCCTCTCTTTGAGCTTCAAGGTTCTGATTCTAAAATCCCGAACCGTGGTCACCATGGGACCAGCAGCAGACACACTGGAGACGGTGAGATAAAGATTGAAAATGATGATACTGAACTGGGGGGGGTTCAGGAAAGACGGGACTGGCTGGAGTTCGCTATGAAAGAGGAAACTGCAGGGTGGATTGGATTTGTTTATTGTCACATGTACCGAGGGACAGTGAAAAGTATTTTTCTGCGAGCAGCTCAAACAGATCATTAAGTACATGAAAATAAAGGGAATAAAAGAAAATACATGACAGGGCAACACAGGGTATACAATGTAGAACGAGTATAAGTTCAGTAAAAAGTGGATCTGTTGGGGAGAGCTCAGAGAGTCTCCTCGCTCCAGCGCCATCTTCTAGATTTTGGAGTTGAGGAGGAATGTTTCTGGGTCAGTAACTCCATGTAACTGGCTGACCAATCTGCGAGAATTCATTGTGCCCAGGGATTTCCATAAAGTGTCCAGCAAAGGGTGCTTTTAAAGCTTCTGGAATTAATAGCAATATCTGGCATTGAAGATCCACTGAATAGATTGCGTTGCTGTATTTCTGGATAAGAATTAAACGCATCACAGAAAGTGAAGTCGCATCAATTTAAATACTCAACAATTTCATTACAGCCAAACAATCTCTCTGGTGATGAAAATTAGTTAGTGTGTGTGGAGGCCCAGTTCCTTCAGGTTTTAATTGTTGGAGTGCCCCCCTCTCAATTCAAGCCTGGTTATTCTGTGCCCGACTTGACACAGAATTCATCCACTCATTTCCTTCCCAGTGTCATGTGAGAGTACCTTTAAGAAATGTGTGTTTATCAAATAGCTGTAGTGGGTTTACCTTTAAGAAATGGGTGTTTGTCAAATGGCTGTAGTGATGTCAGAGAGAGGGTGGAGCTGGACTGTCTGTCTGCATTTACTTTCGCTTTGAACACAAGCTGGTGTGTCTTTGAGTTCTAATTTTGTTTAAAGAGCTGGATAGCTGCAGGCAAAGCGAGCAGCTGTATAAGGATCTCTGCAATCTAAAGACTGTTTCCAGATCATTTGAGGATTTAACATAATAACTGCTCTTAGGAGAGAATTTAAACCTGATCTCTGTGTTAAAGAGGTTTTTATCTTATGGATGTTGTACGTAAAGATTAAGGGTTACTTATAGAGTACTGTATTCTTTGGGGGGAGTATTTTAGTTGATGGTTGCTAAGATGTTTACTGTATGTTTATAAAATGTTAACTGGATTTATAGAATAAACATTGTGTTTTGTTTAAAAATCCTGCATCGGTCCAAGCCCCACTGGAGGAGGGAGGGATGGGCTCTTTCTGGACCAACTGAAGTTCCTGAAGGTGGAGGAGGGACTGGTGGCGGGATTGGGGCCCCGATTGGGCTGGAGGAGCTGGCCAAAGGGATAAGGAGAATGCAGGCACGGAAGGCACCGGGGCCGAACGGTTTCCCGGTCGAATTCTACAAAAAATATGTGGACCTGTTGGGCCCGTTGCTGGTTAGGACCTTCAATGAGGCAAGGGGGGGGGGGGCGCTTTGCCCCCGACGATGTCCCAGGCACTGATCTCCTTGATCCTGAAGCAGGCCGATGATCCCCTGCAGTGTGGGTCTTACAGGCCAATTTCATTGTTAAATGTAGATGCCAAGGTGCTGGTGAAGGTCATAGCCACAAGAATTGAGGACTGGGTGACGCAGGTGATCCACGAAGACCAGACGGGGTTCGTGGAGGCAGTTGAACGCGAATGTGCGGAGGCTCCTGAACGTTATTACAATGCCAGTGAGGGAGGGGGATCGGAGATAGCGGTGGCGATGGACGCTGAGAAAGCCTTCGATAGGGTAGAGTGGGGGTACTTGTGGGAGGTGCTGAAGAGGTTCAGGTTTGGGGAGGGGTTCGTCAGGTGGGTTAGGCTGTTGTACGAGGTCCCAATGGCGAGTGTGGCCACAAACAAGAGGTCTGAGTACTTTTGGTTGCATCGAGGGACGAGGCAGGGGAGTCCCCTGCCCCCCCCCTGCTCTTTGCACTGGCGATTGAACCCCTGGCTATGGCACTGAGCGAGTCGAGGAACTGGAGGGGGTTGGGGAGGAGCATAGGGTGTCGCTCTATGCGGACGACTTGCTGTTATATGTGGTGGACCCGGTGGAGGGAATGCCGGAGGTAATGAGGATCCTCAGGGAGTTCGGGGATTTCTCAGGGTACAAGCTCAACATGGGGAAGGGCGACTTGTTCATGGTTCACCCAGGGGACCAGGAGAGGGGGTTTGGCGAGCTCCCACTAAAAAGGGCGGAGAGGAGCTTCAGGTATTTGGGGGTCCAGGTGGCCAGGAGCTGGGGGGCCCTGCATAGACTTAATTTCACGAGGCTAGTGGAGCAAATGGAGGAGTTTAAGAGGTGGGACGCGTTGCCGCTGTCCCTGGCGGGTAGGGTGCAGTCAGTTAAGATGACGGTGCTCCCAAGGTTTTTGTTCCTGTTCCAGTGCCTCCCCATTCTTATCCCGAAGGCCTTCGTTAGGCGGATCAACAGGAGCATAACGGGGTTTGTGTGGGCGCGAGGGACTCCAAGGGTGTTCCTGAAGCGGAGTAGGGATGGGGGGGGGGGGCTGGCACTGCCCAACCTCTGTGGGTACTACTGGGCCGCCAATGTGGCGATATTGCACAAGTGGGTGATGGAGGGTACAGGGGCTGCATGGAAGAGGCTGGAGACGGCGTCTTGGCAACGGGGGCGCTGGCAACGGCGCCGCTGCCGCTCCCTCCAATGAGGTATACCACGAGCCCGGTGGTGGCAGCTACCCTCAAAATCTGGGGGCAGTGGAGGCGGCACAGGGGGGAAGTGGGGGCACAGGGGGGAAGTGGGGGCCTCGGTGTGGACCCGAATACGGGGGAACCACCGGTTTGTCCCAGGGAGAATAGATGGAGGGTTTTCGGGGTGGTACAGAGCAGGGATAAGAAGGTTGGGGAACCTGTTTGTGGTTGGGAAGTTCGCGAGCCTGGGTGAGCTGGAGAAGTACGGGCTCCCCCGGGGAACATCTTTAGGTATCTACAGGTAAGGGCGTTTGCCAGGTGGCAAGTGGTGGAATTCCCGCTGCTGCTGCCACGCACGGTAGAGGACAGGGTGCTTTCCGGGGGGGGGGGGGGGGGGGCGGGGCAATCTCGGCAACTTACCAGGTGATGCAGGAGGAGGCCCCGTTGGTGGAGTTGAAAGATTAGTGGGAGGAGGAGTTGTTCGGGGAGGGGACGTGGGCAGATGTCCGAGGGAGGGTGAACTCTTCGTCTTCGTGCGCGAGGCTCAGCCTCACAGTTTAAGGTGCTGCACAGGGCACACATGACCGGGACAAGGATGAGCTGGTTTTTTTGGGGTGAGGACAGGTGTGTTAGGGGCTCAGGGAGCCCAGCAAACCACACCCATATGTTCTGGGCATGCCCAGCGCTGGAGGAGTTTTGGAAAGGCGTAGCAAGGACGGTGTCGAGGGTGGTAGGATCCTTGGTCAAACCGGACTGGGGGCTCACAATATTTGGGGGTGCAGGGGAGCCGGGTGTGCAGGAGGCGAAAGAGGCCGGTATTCTGGCCTTTGCGTCCCTGGTAGCCCGGCGAAGGATTCTCCTTCAGTGGAAGGAGGCGAGGCCCCCAAGCGTGAAATCCTGGATCAACGATATGATGGGGTTTATTAAATTGGAGAGGGTGAAATTTGCCTTAAGGGGATCGGTGCAAGGGTTTTTCAGGCGGTGGCAACGGTTCTTAGACTTCCTGGCAGAATGGTAGACAATGGTCAGCAGCAACCTGTGGGGGGGGGGTTCTATTTTATTTTTGTTTGTCTACACTGAGGTGTCTGAGGGGGTGTATATATTTGCTATGTGTTGTCGCCAGTTAAAATGGCTAACTCCCGATTTAGAATGGCGAACGGCAAAGGCTGATGGGAAAGTCAGCCAACAGGACACAAACGAGCAGCTGCAGGTTGAGTGTGTATTTACCTCTGGAAAGGCCAGACAAGATTGATACCGGCAGCCATCAGCATAACAAAACAACAGCCATCTGCATACTAATGAGCAATCCCCGGGAACAATCAGCACCATTTAGACACATGAAGCCAAACCAGACTCTTTGGCGCCAGCAGGAGCCGACACAAAGGGAGGTGAACGACCACCTCAGGACCGCCCATCGATCAGGGAACCGCTCCAGCATTGGAGAAAATCGAACCAAGTGATTGGGACAAAGTCCAATCACTTGGAACCAGGTACAGGGTCCGCCCCAAAAAGCGGGAAGCCCCTGGGGATAAGAATCAAGCCCAAGTTCAAATTGTTCTTCTTGACCGGGTCACTCAGCAACGCGAACCAACCCTTGACAGTGACCGGTTCAGCCGCCGCCGATATCCAGTAAGTCTTACTTCAACGCTCGCTACGAGATAGGCGCTCCTAGCTACCAGTCCATACCAGCTTCGAATCCCGCGGACTCAGAACCCGAACGAAAGGCCATTTGTTCCCCTGACCTGGTGGGCCAGTCCAAAGTTAAGTATTGGCCTGTTAGTTGTAGAAGTAGCTTAGACGTAGAATTTGTGCATGAGTAGCGATTACAGTGTATAATAAATGTGCTTTGATTTAAATCTTACTAAGTGGTGTATTGGATTATTGATCATTCCTCAGACTTGAACCACGTGGCGGTATCATAAAGATACCTGGTGACTTAGGACTGAGTTTAGGAGGAACTTCTTCACCCAAAGGGTTGTGAATCTATGGAATTCCTTGCCCAGTGAAGCAGTGGAGGCTCCTTCATTAAATGTTTTTAAGGTAAGGATAGTTTTTTGAAGAGTAAAGGGATTAAGGGTTATGGTGTTCGGGTGGGAAAGTGGAGCTGAGTGCACAAAAGATCAGCCATGATCTCATTGAATGGTGGAGCAGGCTCGAGGGGCCAGATGGCCGACTCCTGCTCCTAGTTCTTATGTTCTTATGACTCAAGAGCAAAGGTGATAAAACAGAGCAATTAAACTAGGGCAAAAGTTAGCCAGTGTTAATTCGGGGTGTTAATTTATTATTTATGTATAGGGGAAGGGGGGCACGGGGGTTGTTTTATTTTGTTTTGTATTTAATTCTATTGGGTTCCTTTTTTATGTGAAAACTTCAATAAAAATTTAAAAAACAAAAAATACTTTTAGCTCGCTGTTGAATCACACCTGTAGAGTGGGCCGTGCCCCCAGAACCAAAATCTATTCAAAGTTATGGGTCAGGTGAACTCCATGATACACTTTGGGGTTCTCTAAACCCTGGCCCGTAACACCAGTTCTTGTGCTGTTGAAGCCACAATTCTTCACTGGGGCTGGTAACGGAAATACTCCACTCACAAGGCCAGTTTCTCTTGCTGTGTGGTTATCAACTCATGAACAGCAACTTACCAAGCAAAAAAAGTTAAAACGCTTACACAATGGCAGACAGCATTAAAACGCACATCAGAATTGCCTGTTCCTCTGTCAATACTGAGCACAGACGCTCCTCACCTGAAGAGGCAGGCATCTCCTGCAAATGTCGCAAGATTTTATTTCCCAGATGCAGTTTAACTCTGCGACAGATTGATCAAGTTGGGCAGCGCAAGAAACACGAGTCGAGACAGGAACCTGTTTATTGCACATGTGCATGAAGCACAAAGTGATGAAATTGGAGAATTTTTACAGTCAATGTTCAGTGTACAAAAAAGCAAAGCAGCTCAAACCACCAAATATCGCTGGCAGTTCCCAGACACACTGTGCAAAATATGTGACCGTGCAAATTTTCAAGTTTAAAGTGAAAAACATAAGTGCAGGGACAACAGAACAGCATACAGCACGGGGTTAGATACAGAGTAAAGCTCCCTCTACACTGTCCCCATCAAACACGCCCAGGACAGGTACAGCACGGGGTTAGATACAGAGTAAAGTTCCCTCTACACTGTCCCCATCAAACACTCCCAGGACAGGTACAGCACGGGGTTAGATACAGAGTAAAGCTCCCTCTACACTGTCCCCATCAAACACTCCCAGGACAGGTACAGCACGGGGTTAGATACAGAGTAAAGCTCCCTCTACACTGTCCCCATCAAACACTCCCAGGACAGGTACAGCACGGGGTTAGATACAGAGTAAAGTTCCCTCTACACTGTCCCCATCAAACACGCCCAGGACAGGTACAGCACGGGGTTAGATACAGAGTAAAGCTCCCTCTACACTGTCCCAATCAAACACTCCCAGGACAGTTACAGCACGGGGTTAGATACAGAGTAAAGCTCCCTCTACACTGTCCCCATCAAACACGCCCAGGACAGGTACAGCACGGGGTTAGATACAGAGTGAAGCTCCCTCTACACTGTCCCCATCAAACACTCCCAGGACAGGTACAGCACGGGGTTAGATACAGAGTGAAGCTCCCTCTACACTGTCCCCATCAAACACGCCCAGGACAGGTACAGCACAGGGTTAGATACAGAGTAAAGCTCCCTCTACACTGTCCCATCAAACACTCCCGGGGCAGGTACAGCACGGGGTTAGATACCGAGTAAAGCTCCCTCTACACTGTCCCCATCAAACACTCCCAGGACAGGTACAGCACGGGGTTAGATACAGAGTAAAGCTCCCTCTACACTGTCCCCATCAAACACTCCCAGGACAGGTACAGCACGGGGTTAGATACAGAGTAAAGCTCCCTCGACACTGTACCCATCAAACACTCCCAGGACAGGTACAGCACGGGGTTAGATACAGAGGAAAGCTCCCTCTACACTGTCCCCATCAAACACGCCCAGGACAGGTACAGCACGGGGTTAGATACAGAGTAAAGCTCCCTCGACACTGTACCCATCAAACACTCCCAGGACAGGTACAGCACGGGGTTAGATACAGAGTAAAGCTCCCTCTACACTGTCCCCATCAAACACTCCCCGGACAGGTACAGCACGGGCTAGATACAGAGTAAAGCTCCCCCGAAACTGTCCCCATCAAACACTCCCAGGACAGGTACAGCACGGGGTTAGGTACAGAGTAAAGCTCCCTCTGCACTGTCCCCATCAAACACTCCCAGGACAGGTACAGCACGGGCTAGATACAGAGTAAAGCTCCCTCTACATTGTCCCCATCAAACACTCCCAGGACAGGTACAGCACGGGGTTAGATACAGAGTAAAGCCCACTCTACACTGTCCCCATCAAACACTCCCCGGACAGGTACAGCACGGGGTTAGATACAGAGTAAAGCTCCCTCTGCACTGTCCCCATCAAACACTCCCAGGACAGGTACAGCACGGGGTTAGATACAGAGTAAAGCTCCCTCTACACTGTCCCCATCAAACACTCCCAGGACAGGTACAGCACGGGGTTAGATACAGAGTAAAGCTCCTTCTACACTGTCCCCATCAAACACTCCCAGGACAGGTACAGCACGGGGTTAGATACAGAGTAAAGCTCCCTTAACACTGTCCTCATCAAACACTCCCAGGACAGGTACAGCACGGGGTTAGATACAGAGTAAAGCTCCTTCTACACTGTCCCCATCAAACACTCCCAGGACAGGTACAGCACGGGCTAGATACAGAGTAAAGCTCCCTCTACACTGTCCCCATCAAACACGCCCAGGACAGGTACAGCTCGGGGTTAGATACAGAGTAAAGCTCCCTCTACACTGTCCCCATCAAACACGCCCAGGACATGTACAGCCCGGGGTTAGATACAGAGTAAAGCTCCCTCTATACTGTCCCCGTCAAACACTCCCAGGAAAGGTACAGCACGGGTTAAATACAGAGTAAAGCTCCCTCTACACTGTCCCCATCAAACACTCCCAGGACAGGTACAGCACAGGGTTAGATACAGAGTAAAGCTCCCTCTACACTGTCCCCATCAAACACTCCCAGGACAGGTACAGCACAGGGTTAGATACAGAGTAAAGCTCCCTCTACACTGTCCCCATCAAACACTCCCAGGACAGGTACAGCACGGGTTAGATACAGAGTAAAGCTCCCTCTACACTGTCCCCATCAAACACTCCGAGGACAGGTACAGCACGGGGTTAGATACAGAGTAAAGCTCCCTCTACACTGTCCCCATCAAACACTCCCAGGACAGGTACAGCACGGGGTTAGATACAGAGTGAAGCTCCCTCTACACTGTCCCCATCAAACACTCCCAGGACAGGTACAGCATGGGGTTAGATACAGAGTAAAGCTCCCTCTACACTGTCCCCATCAAACACTCCCAGGACAGGTACAGCACGGGGTTAGATACAGAGTAAAGCTCCCTCTACACTGTCCCCTTCAAACACTCCCAGGACAGGTACAGCACGGGGTTAGATAC
The DNA here is from genome assembly GCF_047496885.1 of Scyliorhinus torazame. NCBI lineage: Eukaryota > Metazoa > Chordata > Chondrichthyes > Carcharhiniformes > Scyliorhinidae > Scyliorhinus > Scyliorhinus torazame. The sequence goes on along the minus strand of NC_092721.1, from coordinate 212,305,497 downwards.
AGAGTGAAGCTCCCTCTACACTGTCCCCATCAAACACTCCCAGGACAGGTACAGCACGGGGTTAGATGCAGAGTGAAGCTCCCTCTACACTGTCCCCATCAAACACTCCCAGGACAGGTACAGCACGGGGTTAGATACAGAGTAAAGCTCCCTCTACACTGTGCCCATCAAACACTCCCAGGACAGGTACAGCACGGGGTTAGATACAGAGTAAAGCTCCCTCTACACTGTCCCCATCAAACACTCCCAGGACAGGTACAGCACGGGGTTAGATGCAGAGTGAAGCTCCCTCTACACTGTCCCCATCAAACACTCCCAGGACAGGTACAGCACGGGGTTAGATACAGAGTAAAGCTCCCTCTACACTGTCCCCATCAAACACTCCCAGGACAGGTACAGCACGGGGTTAGATACAGAGTAAAGCTCCCTCTACACTGTCCCCAGCAAATACTCCCCGGACAGGTACAGCACGGGGTTAGATACAGAGTAAAGCTCCCTCTACACTGTCCCCATCAAACACTCCCAGGACAGGTACAGCACGGGGTTAGATACAGAGTAAAGCTCGCTCTACACTGTTCCAGAAATGCACCCAAGACCAACCCTCAGAACACTTCAAACTGTAAACCTGCGGAGTTTCATTGTCTGTAATCCATCTCCTCGAAGGGTGGGCGAAGAATTATCACCTTCACATATCCTGGGTATTTAAAAGGCTTCAGAAGCCACAGGAATTGAACCAAACAATTAAATGAAGTTGAAATTCAGATCAGTTGTGAACTGGATGTTAGATGCGTATAAGGGACTGAGAGGCCGTCTGTTCTGACATTCCCCGTTAAGGACCCCAGAGTAATGGTGGTCACCTAGGCACAGAATGGTGGAGTTAGCCCAGTCCTGGGCCAAGCTGAGTTGAAAATTAAAAGTCATTGGGGATGGACAAGACCCAAAAATCAGATGCGCCATGATCTCATCAAGTGGTGAAGCAGACTCGAGGGGCCAAATGGTCTAATCTTGTTCACAATTTGTATGTTGAGATGCCGGTGAGGAAAGCAGGATGAGGAGTTGGTGAGGAATTGAACAAGCGAATGTGATATAAAATAGTTAGTTCAAATATTAGTTACAGTAATGTGGATGTGATCAGTCTAATAGTAGTGAGTTCACAAAGGATTTCAGAAAGCATGGCAAGGAAGGGGGGGAGGGGTGTCTGCTGGAGGATGGGGGAAAGGATGCTGGGTAACAAGAGGCCCAGGGTTAAGGAATGAGAAGTTAGCCAATTAGGATGTATGGCCAGGTCAGGAGGGGTAGAGGATGGCCTATGGGAATCGTGTATGTGAAACTTGATGCCATTTGAATGTGTTTGTAGAGATTCCTTTGTCTCCGATAGCACTCGGTTCCGTAGCTCCAGGAGACAGCTTGTGTGTTCTGAATCTCTGTGAAGCGAGTAAGACTTGTAAGTTGGTTAAAAATAATACTATGCCTACAAATCCATCTCGAGTTTTATTGAGGCCAGACTGACGGGTAAAGAATTCAATATCGTCAGTGCAGGAGGTTATCTGGGGTCATTGTCACCCAGCTGTTACTCAATGGCAGACCCCTCCTCCTGTGACAAGTATTTGGAAGGAGCTGGATGCTAATACTGCGGCTATTTAACTTCAAAGGCTGGGTGATAACCGTAACCCCCTCACCCAGAGTCCACTGCCTGTCGCCCTGCCCCTCAGCCATTGGTCAGAGTCAATCCAGCCACACCCAGCCTCTCACCAAAAGAGTCAATTAAACATTTATTAATTGGTTGTCTCCTAAATTAAATTGATGATAATTTGGTTTGGGGGAGTGGGGGGAGGGGGGGTTGGTTTGGGGGAGTGGGGGGGTTTGGTTTGGGGGAGTGGGGGGGTTTGGTTTGGGGGAGTGGGGGGGTTTGGTTTGGGGGAGTGGGGGGGGTTTGGTTTGGGGGAGTGGGGGGGGTTTGGTTTGGGGGAGTGGGGGGGGTTTGGTTTGGGGGAGTGGGGGGGGTTTGGTTTGGGGGAGTGGGGGGGGTTTGGTTTGGGGGAGTGGGGGGGGGTTTGGTTTGGGGGAGTGGGGGGGTTTGGTTTGGGGGAGTGGGGGGGGTTTGGTTTGGGGGAGTGGGGGGGTTTGGTTTGGGGGAGGGTTTGGTTTGTGGGAGTGGGGGAGGGTTTGGTTTGGGGGAGTGGGGGAGGGTTTGGTTTGGGGGAGTGGGGGAGGGTTTGGTTTGGGGGAGTGGGGGAGGGTTTGGTTTGGGGTAGTGGGGGAGGGTTTGGTTTGGGGGAGTGGGGGGGGGTTGGTTTGGGGGAGTGGGGGGGTTTGGTTTGGGGGAGTGGGGGGGTTTGGTTTGGGGGAGTGGGGGGGTTTGGTTTGGGGGAGTGGGGGGGTTTGGTTTGGGGGAGTGGGGGGGGTTTGGTTTGGGGGAGTGGGGGGGGTTTGGTTTGGGGGAGTGGGGGGGTTTGGTTTGGGGGAGTGGGGGGGGTTTGGTTTGGGGGAGTGGGGGGGGTTTGGTTTGGGGGAGTGGGGGGGGTTTGGTTTGGGGGAGTGGGGGGGGTTTGGTTTGGGGGAGTGGGGGGGGTTTGGTTTGGGGGAGTGGGGGGGGTTTGGTTTGGGGGAGTGGGGGGGTTTGGTTTGGGGGAGGGTTTGGTTTGTGGGAGTGGGGGAGGGTTTGGTTTGGGGGAGTGGGGGAGGGTTTGGTTTGGGGGAGTGGGGGAGGGTTTGGTTTGGGGGAGTGGGGGAGGGTTTGGTTTGGGGGAGTGGGGGAGGGTTTGGTTTGGGGGAGTGGGGGGGGGTTGGTTTGGGGGAGTGGGGGGGTTTGGTTTGGGGGAGTGGGGGGGTTTGGTTTGGGGGAGTGGGGGGGGGTTTGGTTTGGGGGAGTGGGGGGGGGTTTGGTTTGGGGGAGTGGGGGGGGGTTTGGTTTGGGGGAGTGGGGGAGTTTGGTTTGGGGGAGTGGGGGAGGGTTTGGTTTGAGGGAGTGGGGGGGGTTTGGTTTGGGGGAGTGGGGGGGGTTTGGTTTGGGGGAGTGGGGGGGTTTGGTTTGGGGGAGCATGGTTTTGGGGAGTGGGCGGGATTTCGGTTTGGCGGAGTGGGGGTGAGTTTGGTTTGGGGGAGTGGGGGGGTTTGGTTTGGGGGAGTGGGGGGGTTTGGTTTGGGGGAGTGGGGGGGTTTGGTTTGGGGGAGTGGGGGGGTTGGTTTGGGGAGTGGGGGGGTTGGTTTGGGGAGTGGGGGGGTTGGTTTGGGGGAATGGAGGGGTTTGGTTTGGGGGAGTGGGGGGGGTTTGGTTTGGGGGAGTGGGGGGGTTGGTTTGGGGGAGTGGGGGGGTTGGTTTGGGGGAGTGGGGGTGGGTTGGTTTGGGGGAGTGGGGGGGGTTGGTTTGGGGGAGTTTGGTTTGGGGGAGTGGGGGGGTTTGGCTTGGGGGAGTGCGGGGGGGTTTTGGTTTGGGGGAGTGAGGGGGGTTTGGTTTGGGGGAGTGGGGGGGGTTTGGTTTGGGGGAGTGGGGGGGGGTTGGTTTGGGGGAGTGGGGGGGGGTTGGTTTGGGGGAGTGGGGGGGGTTGGTTTGGGGGAGGGGGGGGGTTGGTTTGGGGGAGTGGGGGGGTTGGTTTGGGGGAGTGTGGTGGGGTGGTTTGGGGGAGTATGGTTTGGGGGAGTGGGGGGGTATGGTTTGGGGGAGTGGAGGGGTTTGGTTTGGGGGAGTGGGGGGGTTTGGTTTGGGGGAGTAGGGGGGGTTTGGTTTGGGTGAGTGGGGGGTTTGGTTTGGGTGAGTGGGGGGGTTTGGTTTGGGGGAGTGGGGGGGGTTTGGTTTGGGGGAGTGGGGGGGTGTTTAGTTTGGGGGAGTGGGGGGGGGGGGAGTTTGGTTTGGGGTGGGGGGGTTTGGTTTGGGGGGGTTTGGTTTGGGGGAGTGTGGGGGGGTTTGGTTTGGGGGAGTGGGGGGGTTTGGTTTGGGGGAGTGGGGGGGGTTTGGTTTGGGGGAGTGGGGAGGGGTTGGTTTGGGGGAGTGGGGGGGGGGTTGGTTTGGGGGAGTGGTGGGGGTTTGGTTTGGGGGAGTGGGGGGGTTTGGTTTGGGGGAGTGGGGGAGGGTTTGGTTTGGGGGAGTGGGGGAGGGTTTGGTTTGGGGGAGTGGGGGAGGGTTTGGTTTGGGGGAGTGGGGGAGGGTTTGGTTTGGGGGAGTGGGGGAGGGTTTGGTTTGGGGGAGTGGGGGGGTTCGGTTTGGGGGAGTGGGGGAGGGTTTGGTTTGGGGGAGTGGGGGGGTTTGGTTTGGGGGAGCATGGTTTGGGGGAGTGGGGGGGAGTTTGGTTTGGCAGAGTGGGGGGGAGTTTGGTTTGGGGGAGTGGGGGGGTTTGGTTTGGGGGAGTGGGGGGGGTTTGGTTTGGGGGAGTGGGGGGGTTTGGTTTGGGGGAGTGGGGGGGGGTTGGTTTGGGGAGTGGGGGGGTTGGTTTGGGGGAATGGAGGGGTTTGGTTTGGGGGAGTGGGGGGGTTTGGTTTGGGGGAGTGGGGGGGGGGTTGGTTTGGGGGAGTGGGGGGGGTTGGTTTGGGGGAGTGGGGGGGGTTGGTTTGGGGGAGTGGGGGGGGTTTGGTTTGGGGAGTGGGGGGGTTTGGTTTGGGGGAGTGGGGGAGGGTTTGGTTTGGGGGAGTGGGGGAGGGTTTGGTTTGGGGGAGTGGGGGAGGGTTTGGTTTGGGGGAGTGAGGGAGGGTTTGGTTTGGGGGAGTGGGGGAGGGTTTGGTTTGGGGGAGTGGGGAGGGTTTGGTTTGGGGGAGTGGGGGAGGGTTTGGTTTGGGGGAGTGGGGGGGGTTTGGTTTGGGGGAGTGGGGGGTTTGGTTTGGGGGAGCATGGTTTGGGGGAGTGGGGGGGAGTTTGGTTTGGCAGAGTGGGGGGGAGTTTGGTTTGGGGGAGTGGGGGGGTTTGGTTTGGGGGAGTGGGGGGGTTTGGTTTGGGGGAGTGGGGGGGTTTGGTTTGGGGGAGTGGGGGGGGTTGGTTTGGGGAGTGGGGGGGTTGGTTTGGGGGAATGGAGGGGTTTGGTTTGGGGGAGTGGGGGGGTTTGGTTTGGGGGAGTGGGGGGTTTGGTTTGGGGGAGTGGGGTGGGTTGGTTTGGGGGAGTTTGGTTTGGGGGAGTGGGGGGGTTTGGCTTGGGGGAGTGCGGGGGGGGTTTGGTTTGGGGGAGTGAGGGGGGGTTGGTTTGGGGGAGTGGGGGGTTGGTTTGGGGGAGTGGGGGGGGCTGGTTTGGGGGAGTGGGGGGGGTTGGTTTGGGGGAGGGGGGGTTGGTTTGGGGGAGTGGGGGGGTTGGTTTGGGGGAGTGTGGTGGGGTGGTTTGGGGGAGTGTGGGGGGGTTTGGTTTGGGGGAGTGGGGGGGTTTGGTTTGGGGGAGTGGGGGGGGTTTGGTTTGGGGGAGTGGGGAGGGGTTGGTTTGGGGGAGTGGGGGGGGGTTGGTTTGGGGGAGTGGTGGGGGTTTGGTTTGGGGGAGTGGGGGGGTTTGGTTTGGGGGAGTGGGGGAGGGTTTGGTTTGGGGGAGTGGGGGAGGGTTTGGTTTGGGGGAGTGGGGGAGGGTTTGGTTTGGGGGAGTGGGGGAGGGTTTGGTTTGGGGGAGTGGGGGAGGGTTTGGTTTGGGGGAGTGGGGGAGGGTTTGGTTTGGGGGAGTGGGGGGGGTTCGATTTGGGGGAGTGGGGGAGGGTTTGGTTTGGGGGAGTGGGGGGGTTTGGTTTGGGGGAGCATGGTTTGGGGGAGTGGGGGGGAGTTTGGTTTGGCAGAGTGGGGGGGAGTTTGGTTTGGGGGAGTGGGGGGGTTTGGTTTGGGGGAGTGGGGGGGGTTTGGTTTGGGGGAGTGGGGGGGTTTGGTTTGGGGGAGTGGGGGGGGGTTGGTTTGGGGAGTGGGGGGGTTGGTTTGGGGGAATGGAGGGGTTTGGTTTGGGGGAGTGGGGGGGTTTGGTTTGGGGGAGTGGGGGGGGTTGGTTTGGGGGAGTGGGGGGGGGTTGGTTTGGGGGAGTGGGGGGGGTTGGTTTGGGGGAGTGGGGGGGTTTGGTTTGGGGGAGTGGGGGGGTTTGGTTTGGGGGAGTGGGGGAGGGTTTGGTTTGGGGGAGTGGGGGAGGGTTTGGTTTGGGGGAGTGGGGGAGGGTTTGGTTTGGGGGAGTGGGGGAGGGTTTGGTTTGGGGGAGTGGGGGAGGGTTTGGTTTGGGGGAGTGGGGGAGGGTTTGGTTTGGGGGAGTGGGGGAGGGTTTGGTTTGGGGGAGTGGGGGGGTTTGGTTTGGGGGAGCATGGTTTGGGGGAGTGGGGGGGAGTTTGGTTTGGCAGAGTGGGGGGGAGTTTGGTTTGGCAGAGTGGGGGGGAGTTTGGTTTGGGGGAGTGGGGGGGTTTGGTTTGGGGGAGTGGGGGGGTTTGGTTTGGGGGAGTGGGGGGGTTTGGTTTGGGGGAGTGGGGGGGGTTGGTTTGGGGAGTGGGGGGGTTGGTTTGGGGGAATGGAGGGGTTTGGTTTGGGGGAGTGGGGGGGTTTGGTTTGGGGGAGTGGGGGGGTTGGTTTGGGGGAGTGGGGGGGGTTGGTTTGGGGGAGTGGGGGGGTTTGGCTTGGGGGAGTGCGGGGGGGGTTTGGTTTGGGGGAGTGAGGGGGGGGTTTGGTTTGGGGGAGTGAGGGGGGGTTGGTTTGGGGGAGTGGGGGGGTTGGTTTGGGGGAGTGGGGGGGGCTGGTTTGGGGGAGTGGGGGGGGTTGGTTTGGGGGAGGGGGGGTTGGTTTGGGGGAGGGGGGGTTGGTTTGGGGGAGTGGGGGGGTTGGTTTGGGGGAGTGTGGTGGGGTGGTTTGGGGGAGTGGGGGGGGTCTGGTTTGGGGGAGTGGGGGGGTATGGTTTGGGGGAGTGGAGGGGTTTGGTTTGGGAGAGTGGGGGGGTTTGGTTTGGGGGAGTAGGGGGGGTTTGGTTTGGGTGAGTGGGGGGGTTTGGTTTGGGTGAGTGGGGGGGTTTGGTTTGGGGGAGTGGGGGGGGTTTGGTTTGGGGGAGTGGGGGGGGTTTGGTTTGGGGGAGTGGGGGGGGGTTTGGTTTGGGGGAGTGGGGGGGGAGTTTGGTTTGGGGGAGTGGGGGGGAGTTTGGTTTGGGGGAGTGGGGGGGGAGTTTGGTTTGGGGGAGTGGGGGGGAGTTTGGTTTGGGGGAGTGGGGGGGTTTTGGTTTGGGGGGGGTTTGGTTTGGGGGAGTGGGGGGTTTGGTTTGGGGGAGTGGGGTGGGGTTGGTTTGGGGGAGTGGGGGGGGTTGGTTTGGGGGAGTGTGGGGGGGTTTGGTTTGGGGGAGTGTGGGGGGGTTTGGTTTGGGGGAGTGGGGAGGGTTTGGTTTGGGGGAGTGGGGGTGGGTTTGGTTTGGGGGAGTGGGGGTGTTTGGTTTGGGGAGTGTGGTGGGGTGGTTTGGGAGAGTGGGGGGGTTGGTTTGGGGGAGTGGGGGGGTTTGGTTTGGGGGAGTGGGGGTGGGTTGGTTTGGGGGTGTTGGGGGGGGTTGGTTTGGGGAAGTGGGGGGGTTTGGTTTGGGGGAGTGGGGGTGGGTTGGTTTGGGGAGTGGGTGGGTTTGGTTTGGGGGAGTGGGGGGGGTTGGTTTGGGGGGAGTGGGGGGGGGGTTGGTTTGGGGGGAGTGGGGGGGGGGTTGGTTTGGGGGAGTTGGGGGGGGTTTGGTTTGGGGGAGTGGGAGGGGTTGGTTTGGGGGAGTGGGGCGGGAGGGTTGGTTTGGGGGAGTGGGGGGTGGTTTGGGGGAGTGGGGGGGGTTGGTTTGGGGGAGTGGGGGGGGTTGGTTTGGGGGAGCTGGGGGGGGTTGGCTTGGAGTGAGTGCGGGGGGGTTTGGTTTGGGGGAGTGGGTGGGGGGTTGGTTTGGGGGAGTGGGGGGGGTTGGTTTGGGGGGAGTTGAGGGGGGGGGGGGTTTGGTTTGGGGGAGTGGGAGGGGGGTTGGTTTTGGGGGTGGGTTGGTTCCTGGAATGATTTTAGCACATTCTCCGCCCCCTCCAAAAGCTCTGCATTTCCCGGAATGTCATCTCCTTGTGAAGGTTCTTGCACAGGGCAGGATCGTCTGCTCGGCCTGTGCGCAGGGCGCAGATGGTGGCTGACTTGCAGGCTTCCTCACACACCTGTGCTGTGTGACCCTTGTGGTACAGGAACCAATACCTCTGGAAGAGGCGATCATCACGCAGGAAGCGGCTGATGAGATTGTCCATGTCGACAGGAGACACAGTCTCCATCCCGTAGGCCTCCCTGAGCCCGTACAGGCGGACCCACTTGGGATTCAGAGTCTCATTGGCCTCGGTCAGATTCAGGATGTATGTCTCATGGTCAAGCACCAAGTGTGAGCTCTGAGGATAATCGCCGTCAATATGATAAATCCGAAATCCTGTGAAAAACGGTGTTTTAAATCGCCGTCAATATGATAAATCCGAAATCCTGTGAAAAACGGTGTTTTATTAAAAGAATACACCAGCAGTCAGACAAATATAGTCACGTGGTTACTGCAATTGCAATCCAGGGAACACCATTCAAACTTGAAGAATTTGAGTTCAATTCTAAAAATCTGAATTCAGTGAAAGTTATCATAGAATTTACAGTGCCGAAGGTGGCCATTCGGCCCATTGAGTCTGCACTGACCCTTGGAAAGAGTACCTCACGTAAGCCCACGCCTCCACCCTATCCCCGTAACCCCACCTAACCTTTTGGACACTAAGGGCAATTTATCATGGCCAATCCACCTAACCTGCACATCTTTGGACTGTGGGAGGAAACCGGAGCACCCGGAGGAAACCCACGCAGACACGGGGGAGAACGTGCAGACTCCGCACAGACAGTGACCCAGCGGGGAATCGAACCTGGGACCCTGAAGCTGGGAGGCAGCAGTGCTAACCACTGCGCCGCTGGATTGTTGTAAAAGCATCAGATTGTTTCCCAATGTCCTTCAGAGGCCAACCGGCCATTGTTACAGTTACTGATGAGAGGCAATCACCTTGATGTGAGATTGACTCCCAGACGGGTCCAGGCCAGATACCAGCTCAGACCGTCCCAATGACGTTGGAGCAGGATGAGCGTTCTCCTAACAAACCGGGATATCCAGCCCCCACCCCGAGGCTGAATGCCACCCTCACCCCCCAGCTACTGTTTCTCTGCCATTACCCCTCCCAGACTGGGTACAGTTCCCCCTCATACCTGGGTTCAGGTCGATGTAAGTGGTAACACTCGGGGCAATAAACGCCACAGACACAGCACGGGTCAGAGTCTCCTCATCGTAGAAAACCTCAAACTCATCCACATGGGTGTGGCCAAAAAACTGCGCAGCAATAGTCCCCTCATACCTGGGACAGCAAAGAGAGGGTTAACAGACTGAGGGAGACAGGGGAGTATTTAACAGACTGAGGGAGACAGGAGAGGGTTAACAGACTGAGGGAGACAGGAGAGGGTTAACAGACTGAGGGAGACAGGAAGGGGTTATCAGACTGAGGGAGACAGGAGAGGGTTAACAGTCTGAGGGAGACAGGAGGGGGTTAACAGACTGAGGGAGACAGGAGAGGGTTAACAGACTGAGGGAGACAGGAGAGGGTTGACAGACTGAGGGAGACAGGAAAGGGGTAATAGACTGAGGGAGGGAACAGGAGAGGGTTAACGGACTGAGGAAGACAGGAGAGGGTTAACAGACTGAATGAGACAGGAGAGGGTGATAGGAGAGGGTTAACAGACTGAGGGAGACAGGAGGGGGTTAATAGTCTGAGGGTGGAACAGGAGAGGGTTGTCATGTGACAGTACCTTTAAGAAATGGGTGTTTAAGAAATGTACCTTTAAGAAATGGGTGCTTATCAGCAATGTCAGAGAGTGGATGGAGCTGGGCTGTCTGTCAGCTTCTTACTTTCGTTTTAGGCTGTTTGCTGCAGGGTGTATTTTAGTTTCGTTTTCAGAGCAGGATAGCTGCAGTCACAGCCAGAAGGTGTATGAGTCTCTCTCTCTGTATTCTAAAGACTGTAAATCGATCCTTTGGTGATTTAAAACTAAAAACTGCTCTCAATAGTGAATTTAAACCTGATCTTTGTGTTTTAAAGTTTTTTTTTTTAAGTCTTATGGATGTTAAAAGGAAATCTTAAGGATTACTTAGTGTTGAATTCTTTGGAGGTTATATCTGAATTGATGGTTGCTAAGATGTTCACTGTTTGTTTTAAAAAGGTTAACTTCAGTTCATAGAATAAACATTGCTTTGCTTTAAAAAATACTTTTCCATTTCTGCTGTGCCACACCTGCAGAGTGTCCTTGTGCTCCCCATACCACAATCTATTAAAAGTTGTGGGTCAGGTGAACTCCATGATACACTTTGGGGTTCTCTAATCCCTGGCCCATAACAAATTGGAGGCTTGTCTGGGGTAAAAGTCTATCTATTGGATTGGCTTAGTGAACTTAAAGACAGTGAGGGGTGAGCATATTGTGGTTGCTTTTCAGGTGTGGTATTCTAGTTTAAGTGGGGAGTGTGTTGTGGACAATGGCTCTTTCAGAGGCTCTGAAGTTTTTGGGGGTGGAGACGGTCACACGCAGTACTTTACGGACAGAGACTAAAAGCAGACTGTTAGATTTGACAAAAACATTGCAGTTAACATTATCTAACAAAATGCGAGAAGTTGCCTGAGATACAGTTTGACTCATTAGATATGGCAAAGATCCAGTTGCAGATTAAGCAACTTGAACATGAAAAAAGAATTAAAGCAGCTTGAATATGCGATGAGAAAAAGAGAAAGGGAGATACAGATCAGGGAAAAAGAAAAGGAGAGAGAAGAAAGAAACAGAGAAAGAATAGCCCTAGCAGAACAAAAGGAAAGAGATAGAGAGGAAACGGAAAAAGAGAGAGATTGAACTTCAGAAAATGGCTATGAAACAGGACAATCAGTTAAAATTGGCAGATGTATAGGGAAACGTACAGTTGGAGGATAGTGATGAGGATAGTGAGAAAGAGCGTCATAGTCAAATGCTTGGTGGGGATCTATTTAAATATGTCCAAGCATTGCCAAGGTTCGACGAGAAGGAGGTAGAAGCCTTTTTCATTTCAATTGAGAAGGTAGCTAAACAAATGCAATGGCCACAGGACATGTAGGTATTACTGATTCAAACAAAGCTGGTAGGTAGGGCTAGTGAAATGTTTGCATCGCAAAAGGAGGAGGTATCTGGGACGCATAAGGAGGTGAAAAAATCCATCTTAGGTGCATATGAGCTAGTGCCTGAAGCCTACAGACAAAGGTTTAGAAATTTAAGGAAAGAATTTGGTCAAACATACATGGAGTTTGAAATTACAGAGCAATTTTGATAGGTGGATAAGGGCTTTGAAAATAGACCAAACATATGAAGCTCTCAGAGAAATTATACTTTTGTAAGAGTTTAAAAATTCAATTCCTGATGTAATGAGAACTCATGTGGAAGAACAGAGGGTTAAAACTGCGAGATTAGCAGCAGAAATGGCAGATGATTATGAATTGGTTCAAAGAACAAACAAGAACAAAGAAATGTACAGCACAGGAACAGGCCCTTCGGCCCTCCAAGCCCATGCCGACCATGCTGCCCGACTAAACTACAATCTTCTACACTTCCTGGGTCCGTATCCCTCTATTCCCATCCTATTCATGTATTTGTCAAGATGCCCCTTAAATGTCCCTATCGTCCCTGCTTCCACTACCTCCTCCGGTAGCGAGTTCCAGGCACCCACTACCCTCTGCGTAAAAAACTTGCCTCGTACATCTACTCTAAACCTTGCCCCTCTCACCTTAAACCTATGCCCCCTAGTAATTGACCCCTCTACCCTGGGGAAAAGCCTCTGACTATCCACTCTGTCTATGCCCCTCATAATTTTGTATACCTCTATCAGGTCTCCCCTCAACCTCCGTCGTTCCAGTGAGAACAAACCGAGTTTATTCAACCGCTCCTCATAGCTAATGCCCTCCATACCAGGCAACATTCTGGTAAATCTCTTCTGCACCCTCTCTAAAGCCTCCACATCCTTCTGGTAGTGTGGCGACCAGAATTGAACACTATACTCCAAGTGTGGCCTAACTAAGGTTCTATACAGCTGCAACATGACTTGCCAATTCTGATACTCAATGCCCCGGCCAATGAAGGCAAGCATGCCGTATGCCTTCTTGACTACCTTCTCCACCTGTGTTGCCCCTTTCAATGACCTGTGGACCTGTACTCCTAGATCTCTTTAAAAGCTTGGTTTCCGACATCAGTTTCAGCCGGTGAGGGATAGAAACTGGGGACATGAGAAATACTCAAGTGGTAAAGGTAAAGGTGATCTGACGGGAGATAATAAGGAGAGTGTACCTCAGATTAAAAAAGAAATCCAGGACGGTGGAAAAGAAATGAAAATGTCAAATGTTTTCACTGTAATAAACTAGGCCATGTAAAGTCACAGTGTTGGTGGTTGAAGAAAAGCACTGGGAAGACTGATGTGGTAAAACAGGATAAGACAGTGGGGTTTGTTAAAGTGGTAAAGGAAAGCCCAAATGAAGCGAAGAAGGTGCAAAATATTGTACAGCATGATCAAGAGGTGATTGATAAGAAGGTTCCAGATCTCTTTAAAGAATTTACTTGTGTGGGTAAAGTTTACTCATGTGTACCAGGAGGAACAGGTAAAGAAGTCACAATTTTAAGTGATACAGGAGCTAGTCAATCTTTAATGGTAAGAGATGAGGAGTTATGTAGTTTGGGAAGAATACTGCCAGAAAAGGTGGTAATATGTGGAATTCAGGGTGAGAGGAGTAGTGTTCCATTATAGAAGGTAAGTTTGGAAAGTCCAGTGAAAAATAGTGAAATAGTAGTACGAATAATAGATAAAACTATCTTGCCCAGGAATACAGTTTATCTTGGGTAATGACATAGCTGGATCGCAGGTGGGAGTGATGCCTACTGTGGTTGATACGCCAGTGGAAAATCAGACAACTGAAGTGTTGAAGGACGAATATCCTGGGATTTTTCCGGATTGTGTAGTAACAAGGTTGCAAAGTCACAGGTTCAGACAAAAGGAGAAATCAAAGAGTGAAGATGAAGTGGAAGTTCAATTATCAGAAACGATTTTTGATCGGATGGTTGGAAACCGGAGCACCCGGAGGAAACCCACGCAGACATGGGGAGAACGTGCAGACTCTGCACAGACAGTGACCCAGCAGGGAACCTGGGACCCTGGCGCTGTGAGGCAACAGTGCTATCCACTTGTGCTACCGTGCTGCCCAGGAACAGGAGTGTGCTAACAGACTGAGGGTGGGAACAGGAGTGTGTTAACAGGCTGGGTGGGGCGCAGTACAGGAGAGGGTTCACAGACTGGGGAAGGGGTATAGGAGAGGGGTAACAGTCTGAGGGAGGCAGCGAGTGGGTTAAGGAAGTGTGGCAATGTAAGCAAAACATTCTCTACAATGTTTACTGAGAAAACTCTCTCTCTGTCCCACCTACCTGTTAACAATTCGGTAATAGTTCCAGCTCCAAACCTTCATGCAGACACCTGGTGGAATGTGACCGATTATGTGAACCTCAAGGGAAAAACAATTTGTTTAAAATGTAGGCGAGACCAAGTGTGTTACAGTGAACAGGGCCCCAATAACAGACACCTTCAGTTCCTGGCCAGGAACAGAAAACGGGGCCCAGGAGCAAGTGTTCAATACTGAAACTCACAGGGGCCACAAAGGGTTTAAATGCAGAACCAGGGTAAGGAGTGAAGTCGAGGGGAGATCTTTTCCATCCAAAAGAGAGTCAAGTTGTAATATCAGTTCCCTGGAAGAGGGACGCAAATGGAGAAGGGATGGGGTTCGGCAAGAATCAGGTCAGTTTCTGGAGAGAACGGGAGTAAGAGATGTGGGGAGAAGGTGGAACTGATAGATATGAAGATGCTTAAATACCCTCTGAAATAGGGCAACAAATGCTGGCCTATTGAGCATAGTAAATAGTAGGATTGAGGTATATGGGGAGATGGTGAGAATGAGAGATTGTGCCAGGATTCTGAGCTCTGATGATTCTGCCCAACTCCTAACGACAACTTTTACCTGATCCAGAATGGAAACTCTGAGCTGAGGGCCAGCAGGGTGAGTGGGAGAAACATTGCTCTCACTCAATGCAATGGCCACAGAATCACAGCAGCTTGGGGGTGGGGCTGTGCCTGTGAGATAGTCAAGTGTTGAACTGTGCAGAGACATCGCTTCTGTATAAATTTAGCTGCAACCTCTTCTGGAACTCCCTCCCGAACAGCACAGCGGGTGTACCTACATCACAGGGACTGCGCTCACCACCACCTTCTCCAGGGCAATTGGGATGGACAATAAATGTTGGCCTTGCCAGTGACGCCCACATCCCATGTAATGGCGGCACAGTAGCACAGTGGTTAGCACTGTGGCTTCACAGCACCAGGGTCCCGGGTTCGATTCCCGGCTTGGGTCACTGTCTGTGCGGAGTCTGCACGTTCTCCCCGTGTCTGCGTGGGTTTCCTCTGGGTGCTCCGGTTTCCTCCCACAAGTCCTGAAAGACGTGGTGTTAGGTGATTTGGCCATTCTGAATTCTCCCTCTGTGACCAGAACAGGCGCTGGAATGTGGCGACGAGGGGATTTTCACAGTAACTTCATTGCAGCTTTAATGTAAGCCTACTTGTGACAATAAAGATTATTAAATTTTAAAATTACAGATCGAAGACCAGACAAGTGTCGTATTGCTGCTCACCCTCTCCTCAGAACATAAATTGTACTTGGCACCGAATTCCTTACAGGCAAGACACCTCCCTCCCGGTGCACTGGATACACACTGTATTTCTCAGCTCACTGTTGTGTGAGAGAGGTTTTGAGGGAGACAATGAGGTGCGATATAAATGTATGTACCCGCAGTGGAGTCACGCGTCAGTGACTGGTGCGCACTCGGAGATGTCAGTGAGAAACCACAGTGTTGAATAAGCAGCTGTTCACACAGGCTCTTGCAAAGTGTCATCCGATCCTCACACCACAACTCGGATTGAGACGAGCAGCAAGGAAGGTGCAGAGCAACAATTAACAGAACTAAAAGTTACACAGTGTAAATGTACAAAGAGGAATTATCACGAGAATCAGAACAAACAATAATATAATGACCATTAGGGCCAGCCAAAACCCCAGGGGAGAATTGAATTCTCTGTTTAATTCAAATTGCCGTGCCCCTGCCGTTAAAACTGGAGTGGAAAACCTGCCTGATCCAACTCTTACAAAGAACAAAGAAATGTACAGCACAGGAACAGGCCCTTCGGCCCTCCAAGCCCGTGCCGACCATACTGCCCGACTAAACTACAATCTTCTACACTTCCTGGGTCCGTATCCTTCTATTCCCATCCTATTCATATATTTGTCAAGATGCCCCTTAAATGTCCCTATCGTCCCTGCTTCTACCACCTCCTCCGGTAGTGAGTTCCAGGCACCCACTACCCTCTGCGTAAAAAACTTGCCTCGTACATCTACTCTAAACCTTGCCCCTCTCACCTTAAACCTATGCCCCCTGGTAACTGACCCCTCTACCCTGGGGAAAAGCCTCTGACTATCCATTCTGTCTATGCCCCTCATAATTTTGTAGAGGTCGCCCCTCAACCTCTTCATTCCAGTGAGAACAAACCAAGTTTATTCAACCTCTCCTCATAGCTAATGCCCTCCACACCAGGCAACATCCTGGTAAATCTCCTCTGGAAATGGGTGGAACATGAAAGAAGCACATTTTGTGTCATGATTGAAACACAAAACACATTTTGGAAATAATGGGGAACCAAACATCCAAACCTAAAGTGACGTTAGTAATGTTATTGATCCGTCTGGAGTTTGTACATTCTCCCCGAGTCTGTGTGGGTCTCACCCCCACAGGCCAAAGATGTGCAGGGTAGTTGGACTGGCCACGCTAAATTGCCGTTTATTGGAAACATTTTTAAAAAGTAATGTAATGGAGAAATTAATGAGGCTAAATCTTGAGCCAATGATCTATGTCACAGGGTTTTAAAATAACTGGCTACAGAGCTAGTGAATGCTTTGGTTTGGATTTTCCAGAATTCTCTGGATCAATTGGATCCCATTATTCAAAAAAGGAGCAAGAGAGGAAAAGGGGAATATAAGCCAGATGGCGGATGTCAGCGGTAGAGGAAATGTTTAGTCTAGGAAGTCGAAAAGACACTTTGTAAATCCTGGTGAACGAGAAATCATGTTTGACCAATCCAATGGAGTTTTTCAGAGTGAAACAAGAAGGTTAATAAGGGGAAAACAGTGGATGTAGTATATTTGGATTTTCAAAAAGCATGAGATAAGATGGAGATTATGAATAAAATTAGAGTTCACATCAGATGGGGGTAATATATTGGACTGAGCATTAACGAACAGAGTAGAGTCATTATTGTTTTAGCAGGTTGTGTGATGTCACAAGGATCAGCAATTTGTAATCTATATTAACTATTTAGAAAAGGAGGCTGATGTAATGTATCCAAGTCTACTAACAACACAAAGTGGGAAAGCTTTGATTTGATCTGTTGGCGGTGGGAATAGAAACATAGAAAATAGGAACAGAAAGAGGGCGTTCGGTCCTTCGAAGCTGCTAATTCATTATCAAGGCTGATCATCCAACTCAATGGCCTGAGGTATATGGCCCGTACCGCCGCCCCCCCCCGTGCCCAAACCGCCCCCCGCGCGCGGGGGGCGGCGGTACGGGCGCGCGGGGGGCGGCGGTACGGGCGCGCGGGGGCCGGCGGTACGGGCGCGCGGGGGGCGGCGGTACGGGCGCGGCGGTACGGGCGCGCGGGGGGCGGCGGTACGGGCGCGCGGGGGGCGGCGGTACGGGCGCGCGGGGGGGCGGCGGTACGGGCGCGCGGGGGCGGCGGTACGGGCGCGCGGGGCGCGGCGGTACGGGCGCGCGGGGGGCGGCGGTACGGGCGCGCGGGGCGCGGCGGTACGGGCGCGCGGGGGGCGGCGGTACGGGCGCGCGGGGGGCGGGCGGGGGGCGGCGGCTCGGGCGCGCGGGGGGCGGTTCGGGCGCGCGGGGGGTTCGGGCGCGGCGGGAGGTTCGGGCGCGGGGGGAGGTTCGGGCGCGGGGGGAGGTTCGGGCGCGGGGGGAGGTTCGGGCGCGGGGGGAGGTTCGGGCGCGGGGGGAGGTTCGGGCGCGGGGGGAGGGTCGGGCGCGGGGGGAGGTTCGGGCGCGGGGGAGGTTCGGGCGCGGGGGGAGGTTCGGGCGCGGGGGGAGGTTCGGGCGCGGGGGGAGGTTCGGGCGCGGGGGGAGGTTCGGGCGCGGGGGGAGGTTCGGGCGCGGGGGGAGGTTCGGGCACGGGGGGAGGTTCGGGCACGGGGGGAGGTTCGGGCACGGGGGGAGGTTTGGGCACGGGGGGAGGTTTGGGCACGGGGGGAGGTTTGGGCACGGGGGGAGGTTTGGGCACGGGGGGAGGTTTGGGCGCGGGGGGAGGTTTGGGCCATATAATCTTTATTATTGTCACAAGTTGGCTTACATTAACACTGCAATGAAGTTACTGTGAAAATCCCCCAGTGTCCACATTCCGGCACCTTTCGGGTACACAGAGGGAGAATTTAGAATGCCCAATTCACCTAACACGCACGTCTTTGGACTGTGGGAGGAAACCGGAGCACCCGGAAGAAACCAACGCAGACACGGAGAGAACGTGCAAACTCCACACAGACAGTGACCCAAGCCAGGAATCGAACCTGGGACCCTGGAGCTGTGAAGCAACAGTGCTAACTGTCATGAGAATGTCACTTCAAAAAATGTTTGGCTGCTCGTTACAGCAGTGATGTCAGAGTGTGGGTGGAGCTGAGCTATGGCTCTGTTTTTTACTTTCACTTTGAGAAAAGCTTCGGTGTGTGTGTGTCTTTTTGGTTTCGTTTTCAGTGTTGGAGCTGAAGCCAGACAAAGCAGCTGTACTGCTGTTTTCTCTGCCATGAAAAGACTATCTCTTGATCATTTGGTGAATTCAGAATTATAAATGTTCTCAATAGTGACTTTAACCTGAAGTGCTTCTGTTAAAGGTTATGTTTTTTGTAAGTCTCCTGCATGTTAAAAGGACAGCGTAAGCATTACTTAGTGTTGTATTCTTTGGGGGTTGTTTTTCAGTTGATGGTTGCTAAGATGTTCACTGTATGTTTTAAAAAGGTTAACTTGAGTTCATAGAAAAAATTGTTTTGCTTTTGAAAAATACTTTTCCATTTCTGCTGTACCACACCTGTAGAGTGGGCTCTGTGCTCCCCATACCACAATCTATTAAAGTTGTGGGTCAGGTGAACTCCATGATACACTTTAGGGTTCTCTAAACCCAAGCCCATAACATAACCACTTGTGCTATCGTGCTGACCCTAGCCCTCCCTGTAATCCCAACACACCCCAGAGCAGTTTCGCCCCCACCCGAATACTCCCATTACCTTGTCTCCATTGTTCTCTGCATTCTGCAGGATCTGGATCAGCCACTCTAACTGGCCACCCGGGTCCGTCGAGTTGATCAATAACCAGAAGTTTTCGCGAGAACAAAAATTCATATTGAGGGAAACAAGTTGGAGTCGAGGCTGGACTTTGACACTGTAAAATCCTGCCCTCCTGGGGGTAAGAAACACACAGGGCTCATCAAACAGCAGTAAGTCAGCACATCAATACACTGCTACTCTAAATCAATCTTCCTCAGATTCAGACTGTCATCTCCACTCTCCACTTCCCCAGTGTTGAACTCCTCACCTCCCACAATGCTCCAACCACGATCTAAATTGTATAGCTACGCACTGCAATTGTGAAAGTTTCAATATAGTTACAGGTCTGTACGTTTGACAGATGGGTTTTATTGTGACTCTGGCCGCATGGTTAACCTCTACTCCATGGCAATGTTCTTCTTTCCTGACTTCCCCAGTGAAGGAAAGCAATGCCCCATTCCAGCACAGAGAGTGTAAGTCACCACCTGCATCCTTGCTGGACCAGTCAAGTCTATTGGCTGAAAGAGTATTTGAACATTATTTTTCCCATCTCTACCTCACTGGGTATCTCACTGACCTCGGAGTCAAATGTCATGGGTTCTGGCCCACCTGAACACAAAAAACAGACTGCCACCCCGTGGCGATTTCGGAATATTGGCTTCTAAATATTGGGCCAATTTAAGGGTTAAAGGCCTGAGGTTAGAATGTGTTTGTTTGCAGTGATCAGGGTTTTAAGAAGGATGTTGCTTTGCTTCCAGGAAAAGCTGGTGAAAATGACCACGGAATGTGTTTATCAGTCTAGGCTAATGCTTAGTGGTTTGCCTGGGGAGGTCCCTGTGGAGTTAATACGCTTTTGCAGCCTGCAGAGAGAATCTGTGTTTTTGCTTGGGAGAAGAGGAGCTTATTGCTGGGTGGAGCCCAGGATTGCAGAGACATTTTGAGAAGCTGTTTTGGAGCGACGGTTTTTGGAAGTAAAGTTGATCAGGCAATCATTATGCTTTTTAGCCCTGGATAAAGGCAGTTTTCTTTCACTCTAGGATAGGGGGAAAAAAGGAGTAATAATATTTGAAAGCAGAGCAGTCTTGCCTGAAGACAATGAAGACACTGAAACAACTCAGTTAAAGCAGCTATTTGAAAATGTTCAGCCAGAGTCTGAAGGGGTTCCAACAAGAGCCAGAATCTGTCTGTACCGCACATCTTACTCTTCTGCCTGCTAATTCTAAGCTTGATTAAGAGCTGTATGTTTCTTTTCTTGTTGTTTAATGGGCAAAGGTTATGTCCCTTTATCCAACAGATACTTTTTGCTGTTTTAGGAGCCCCCGGAGGTTTAGCGTCAATAAAAATGCAAATCCATGCTACCTCTCAGATAATCGGCTCCTGACAGGAGCACCAAAGAGACAGGCTGCAACAGGTTGGAGATTATCGCAGAAGAAATGGAGGCTGGATGTCGGTGTGAGTTAAACGGCTGATGGACAGCGATGGGCCTTGAAGGAAGATGATGGATTTTGGGTTAGTTGTAGTGTTGTGACTGCACTGAACTCTCTCGCAGCCATTTTCACTGCCACCTCCTTAAATCTCTTATGTTTGTGTTTTCAGATATTAAATTTAAAAGTAATGAGAGGGGGAGGCTTTGGTAGAGGAGCTGAAGGGTAAATGGGAGGAGGAGTTGGGGGAGGAGATTGAAGAGGGGCTATGGGCTGATGCCATAAGTAGGGTTAATTCCTCTTGCTCGTGTGCCAGGCTTAGCCTGATACGATTTAAGATGGTTCATAGAGCGCATATGACGGGGGCGAGGCTGAATAGGTTCTTTGGGGTGGAGGACAGATGTGGGAGGTGCTCAGGAAGTCCGGCGAACCATGTCCATATGTTTTGGTCATGCCCGGCACTGGAGGGGTTCTGGAGGGGAGTGGCGGGAACAATATCTAAGGTGGTGAAAGTCCGGGTCAAGCCAAGCTGGGGGCTAGCACTATTTGGAGTAGTGGACGAGCCGGGAATGCAGGAGGCGAAAGAGGCTGGCATTCTGGCCTTTGCGTCCCTAGTAGCCCGGCGAAGGATCTTGCTAATGTGGAAGGAGGCGAAGCCCCCCAGTGTGGAGGCCTGGATAAATGATATGGCAGGGTTTATCAAGTTAGAGAGGATAAAGTTTGCCTTGAGAGGGTCTGCGCAGGGGTTCTACAGGCGGTGGCAACCGTTCCTAGATCATCTCGCTGAGCGTTAGATGAAGGTCGGACAGCAGCAACAGCAACCCGGGGGGGGGGGGGGGGGGGGGGGTAATCGTGGGGGGGGGGGGGGGGGGGGAGGGGGGTTCCTGTGGGGGGGCTCCTGTGGGGGGGGCATGTGAGCAAGAAAGCACATGAATGATCCGGAAACTGACATGTACGGGAAGAATCCAATGTACAAAGTTCTGTATTTTATTGACTTGCCATGTTCATGTCTTGCCAAGCGAGTTCTTTTCTTTTCTTTGTTATGGGCGGGGGGGGGGGGGGGGGGGGGGGGGGGGGGGGGGGGGGGCGGAAGGTTTTGTTTCTAAGGTGGGAAATATTGTTATTGAAAAATTCTTAATAAAAATATATATATTTTTTTAATTTAAAAGTTATGTAACTTCTAAAAAGCTGTTCCCAACTTAAGACTTCCACCACAGCATACGCCCCTCATCCACAACACACTGGTCAGGGGCTCGTCTAGCACAGGGCTAAATCGCTGGCTTTGAAAGCAGACCAAGGCAGGCCAACAGCACGGTTCAATTCCCATAACAGCCTCCCCGAACAGGCGCCGGAATGTGGCTTCATTTGAAGCCAACTTGTGACAATAAGCGATTTTCGTTCATTTCATTTCATTCACACTGGTCTCGAGATCCTACTGGGCAGGTGTCGGAAAGACCCAATACCAACTCCTGGGCGATCAGAGATGGAGGTTATCAAGGGAGAGGTGCTCTTTGCTGGATGTGTGGCTGCTTTTAGCAAATACTGCAACTAACAGCACTCACAATAGCAAAACCACAGAATAAACTGCGTAAATCAACAGACCCTGTGGTCTCTGAGCTTTCAGTCTCAAACGACAGCAGCCATGAGCAATTGGGTGTGTCACAGACTCGAAGCAACGCAGCAAGCGTAAAGTCACAACTAACAGAATCAAAATTTGGCCAAACGTCCCACGGCTGCCTTGGCAATAGAGATTTGTAAGAAGTCTTACACCAGGTTAATGAAGAGGGATGTTCCAGAAACATATATATATATATAGACAAATTCACAGATGCCAGACAATGCTTGGAATGCGAGCATTTGCAGGTGGTTAAATCATTCACCTAAGTCAGAGCAGCACTCTGAAAGCTAGTGATATCGAAACAAACCTATTGGTCTTTAACCTGTTGTAAGACTTCTTACTGTGCTCACCCCAGTCCAACGCCGGCATCTCCACATCATAGAGATTTGAGCAGATCATCCAAATGGTTAGTACTGAAGGAGTGCCGCAGTGTCAGAGGGTCAGTACTGAAGGAGTGCAGCAGTGTCAGAGGGTCAGTACTGAGGGAGTGCCGCACTGTCAGAGGGTCAGTACTGAGGGAGTGCTACACTGTCAGAGGGTCAGTACTGAGGGAGTGCCGCACTGTCAGAGGGTCAGTACTGAAGGAGTGCTGCACTGTCAGAGGGTCAGTACTGAGGGAGTGCCGCACTGTCACAGGGTCAGTACTGAGGGAGTGCTGCACTGTCAGAGGGTCAGTACTGAGGGAGTGCTGCAGTGTCAGAGGGTCAGTACTGAGGGAGTGCTGCACTGTCAGAGAGTCAGTACTGAGGGAGTGCTGCACTGTCAGAGGGTCAGTACTGAGGGAGTGCTGCACTGTCAGAGGGTCAGTACTAAGACATGTCAGGTGAGGACAGCTTTGTGGAATGTGTAGCCTGTCACATGTGGGGAGTCTTGGATCCGAGTAGTGTCGTAGATGACCACATGTGCGGGAAGTGCTCCCAGCAGCAGAAACTTGCTGGCGAGGACAGAAATAGAAAAATAGGGCAGGTGAATGTGTGGCTCAAGAGTTGGTGCAGGAAGGAGGATTTTAGATTTTTGAATCACTGGGACCGTTTCTGGGGAAGGTGGGACATGGACCTGAGGGACGGTGTTCACCTGAACCACGTTGGGACCGACATCCTTGCAGGTAGGTTTGCTGGTGATGTTGGGAGGAGTTTCAACTAGTTTGACAGGGGGAAGGGACACAGTATTAGTAAAATAGAGACACATCATACTACAGTAAAGGAGGCAAGTCAGAGAGTTCAGCCATGTTGAATATCAAGAGAGACAAGGCTGGATGGTCTTTACTGTAATGCTAGGAGTGTAATAGGCAAGGCTGTGGATTGACACATGGAATAGTGACATCACAGAGACATGGTTAAGGGAAGGGCAGGACTGACAACTAAACATTCTGGAATATCGGATCTTTAGGCGTGTCAGAGGAGGATGTAAAAAGGGAGGTGGTGTTGCACTATTAATTAAGGAATCAATTACTGCAATGAGGAGAGATAATACCTCGGATGATCTTCAAAAAAGGCGTTATGGGTAGAACTTGGGAATATAAAGCGGGCAGCCACATTTCTGGGAGTGTATTATAGATCCTCAAAGAGTCAGTGGGGAATAGAGGACCAGATATGTAGACAATTTACTGAAGTCTGTAATAATAATAATTGGGTAAATATACTAGGAGATTTCAAATTGCCCAACATAAATTGAGATAGTCACAGTGTAAAGGGCCTCGACGGGGTGGATTTCTTGAAATGTATTCCGGGGAGTTTTTTTATATCAATATGGTGAAGGCCCATGTAGGTGGAGCAATGCTGGATCGGGTTCTGGGGAATGAAGCTGGGCAAGTGTTCAATGTGGTGGTGGGGGAGCATTTTAGTGATAGTGATCACAACACGGTACGGTTCAAGTTTGTGATGGACAAAGGAAATTGCAACCTGCAAAAGAAGGTTTTGGATTGGGGAAGGCAAAGTTGACTAAAATAAGGCAGGATATGGCTAAAGTTAACTGGGAACAGCTGCTTACGGCAAAATCTACAGCGGAGTAGTGAAGGGCATTCCGGAGGGAAATAGGGAGAGTACAGATCCAACATGTTCCCTACAGAAATGTAGGAGCAATAAGTTCAGGAAAGCTGCATGTCTAGGACAATCCAGGACTGGATAAGGAGAAAGAGAAATGCTTTTAGCAAATTCAAATGGAGAAATTAAACTGGCCCCAGAGGAACGTCAGAAGTGCAAGGGGGAAGTGCAATAAAGCAATTAGAAGGGGAAAAAGGGGCAAGGAAAGGGCTTGAGAGTAAGATTAGGGAAAACCCTCAGTTAAGGGGAAGAGGTTTATCAGGGAAAGAGTAGGGCCCATTAGAGACCAAGGGGGCAATCTGTGTGTGAAGCCACAGGACATTGTCGGTTGTTAAATGAATACTTTGCATTGATCTTCACTCGGGAGAAACAGGTAGGTATAGAATTCAGGAAATGGGACAGTGAGGACCTTGAGCAGTTTGACACAGGAAGTGAGGAGGTATTGGAGCTTTGACAGGCTTAAAAATAGACAAATTCCCAGGTCCGGATGAATTGCATCCCAGGCGGTTGTGGGAGGCAAGGCAGGAAATTGCAGGGGCTCTGACGCAAGGTTTTAATTCCTCTCTGTCCACCGGGGAAGTGCCAGAGGACTGGAGAACAGCTAATGTGGTCTCACTTTTCAAGAAGGGTGGTAGAGACAAACCAGGGAATTACCAACCAGTGAGTCTCACGTCAGTGGTAGGGAAACTAGTGGAGAGAATCTATCGCTACTTGGCGAGGCACGGTTTGATCAGGGATAGTCAGCATGGCTTTGTCAGGGGGAGGTCACGTCGAACAAATTTGATGGAATTTTTTGATGAAGTGTGGAGTGCGTGGATGAAGGAAGTGCAGTTGATGTAGTTTCGATGGATTTGAGCAAAGCCTTTGACAAGGTCCCACATGGGACGCTTTTGGAGGTTAGAGCACATGGAAACGTGTCGAGATGGATGTGAAACTGGTTTCGGGATAGGACACAAAGGGTGATGGCAGAAGCTGTTTGAGTAACTGGAGGCTGGTGTCCAGCGGTCACAGATCAGTGCTGGCTCCCTTATTACACCACATGACAAAGGAGCAGGATTAGGCCATTCAGCCCATCGAGTCTGCTCCGCCATTCAATCATGGCTGATCTGTTTCCAATCATGGAGTGGCAGCTGGATCACTGTGGAGCATCTGCATGGCAGAGTGTGTCGTGGACAGCATGTAAAGTAAGATTCTCACACTGCAGGCTCAGACTGCACAGGCAGAGCAAGAGAACAGTGCAAGAATCACATGTGTTCATTCCCCTGCAAAACAGGTGTACCATTTTGGATACCGTTGAGGGGAATGACCTTTCAAGGGAAAACTGCAATAGCCAAATTCATTGCACCTCAGTTGGTTCTGCTGCAGAGGGAGTAGTAAAAAGTGTGGAAATGCAACAGTTATCGGTGATTCGGATTGGGATTAGATAGATGTTTCTGTGGTCACAAATGAGACTCTAGGATGGTATGTTGCCTCCCTGGTGCTCGGGTCAAGGATGTCTCAGGCAGCACGGTAGCATTGAGGTTAGCACAATTGCTTCACAGCTCCAGGGTCCCAGGTTCGATTCCGGCTTGGGTCACTGTCTGTGTGGAGTCTGCACATCCTCCCTGTGAGTGCGAGGGTTTCCTCCGGGTGCTCCGGTTTCCTCCCACAGTCCAAAGATGTGCAGGTTAGGTGGATTGTCCATGATAAATTGCCCTTGGTGTCCAAAATTGCCCTTAGTCCGGCTGATCACGTGGAATGTGAGAGGCCTAAATGGGCCGGTTAAGAGGGCCCGAGTGTTCGCGCACTTAAAAGGACTGAAGGCAGACGTGGCCATGCTTCAAGAGACGCATCTGAAGGTGGCGGACCAGGTTAAGGAAAGGACGGGTGGGACAGGTGTTCCACTCAGGGTTGGACGTGAAAAATAGAGGGGTGGCGATATTGGTGGGGAAACGGGTGTCGTTCGAGGCTAGGAATATAGTGGTGGATAACGGGGGTAGATAGGTGATGGTGAGTGGTAGATTGCAGGGAAAGGAGGTTGTGCTGGTAAATGTATATGCCCCGAACTGGGACGACGCGGGATTTATGAGGCGGATGCTGGGACGTATCCCGGACCTGGAGGTGGGAAGCCTGGTAATGGGGGGGGGGGGATTTCAATACTGTGCTGGATCCAGGGTTAGATCGGTCTAGATCCAGGACCGGAAGAAGGCCGGCAGCAGCCAAGGTGCTCAGGGGGTTTATGGAGCAAATGGGTGGAGTGGATCCGTGGAGATTTGCCATGCCGTTGGCCAAAGAGTTCTCCTTTTTCTCCCATGTCCATAAGGTACATTCCCGGATAGATTTCTTGGTTTTGAGCAGGGCACTGATTTCGAGGGTGGCAGGAACGGAGTATTCGGCCATAGCCGGTTCAGACCATGCCCCGCACTGGGTGCATCTGGAACTAGGAGAGGAGAGGGAACAGCGCCCACTCTGGCGACTGGATGTGGGACTATTGGCGGATGAGGGGGTCTGTGGAAGGGTGCGGGGATGTATTGAGAGGTACCTGGAGGCCAATGATGACGGTGAGGTCCAGGTGGGGGTAGTATGGGAAGCGCTGAAGGCGGTGGTTAGGGGAGAGTTGATCTCCATTAGGGCTTACAAGGAGAAAAAAAAGAGGGGCAACGAAAGGGAGAGTTTAGTGGGGGAGATTTTGAGTGTGGATAAAAGATATGCGGAGGCCCCGGACAAAGGACTATATAGGGAGAGGCGAAGACGTCAGACGGAGTTTGACCTGCTGACCACAGGGAAGGCAGAGGCACAGTGGAGGAAGGCACAGGGGATGAGATATGAATATGGGGAAAAGGCGAGTCGCCTGTTGGTCCACCAGTTTCGTAAGAGGACAGCGGCGAGGGAAATAGGGAGAGTCAGGGATGAAACGGGAACTACGGAGCGGAGAGCAGGCAAGGTAAATGAGGTGTTTAAGACCTTTTATGAGAGACTATATAGGTCCCAACCCCCAGAGGGAAAAGAGGGGATGCAACAGTTTCTGGATCAACTAAGGTTCCCGAGGGTGGAGGAGCAGGAGGTGGCAGGTCTGGGGGCGCCAATTGGGGTGGATGAGGTGGCTAAAGGGCTGGGGAACATGCAAGCAGGGAAGGCCCCGGACGGGTTCCCGGTGGAATTTTACAGGAAATATGTGGACTTGTTGGCCCCGCTGCTGGCGAGAACCTTTAACGAGGCCAGAGAAGGGGGGACTCTACCCCCGACAATGTCGGAGGCGACGATATCACTAATCCTGAAGCGGGATAAAGATCCGCTGCAATGCGGGGTCAGATAGGCCTATCTCGCTCCTGAATGTAGACGCCAAGTTGCTGACAAAAGTGCTAGCGAAGAGGATCGAGGATTGTGTCCCAGGGGTGGTGCATGAAGACCAGACAGGGTTTGTAAAGGGGAGACAATTGAATGTCAACGTGCGACGGCTGTTGGGGGTGATAATGATGCCCCCAGCGGAGGGGGAGGCAGAGATAGTGGCAACGATGGATGCAGAGAAGGCATTCGATAGGGTAGAGTGGGAGTATTTATGGGAGGTGTTGAGGAGGTTTGGATTCGGGAAGGGGTTTGTCAGTTGGGTCAAACTCCTCTATGGGGCCCCAGTGGCAAGTGTAGTCACAAATCGGCAGAGATCGGAGTATTTTTGGTTACATAGGGGAACAAGGCAGGGGTGCCCCCTGTCCCCGTTACTGTTCGCGCTGGCAATTGAACCACTGGCCATAGCGTTGAGAGACTCTAGGAAATGGAGGGGGGTGGTTAGAGGGGGAGAGGAACATCGAGTGTCACTCTATGCTGATGACCTACTGCTGTATGTGGCGGATCCGGTGGAGGGGATGACAGAGGTTACGCAGATATTGAGGGAGTTTCGAGATTTTTCGGGATATAGGCTTAATATGGGGGAAGAGTGAGCTTTTCGTAGTACACCCTGGGGATCAGGGAAGAGGGATAGACACCCTGCCGTTAAGGTGAGCGGAAAGGAGCTTCCGATATTTGGGGATTCAGATAGCCAAGAACTGGGGAACTCTACACAAACTCAATCTGACGCGGCTGGTGGAGCAGATGGAGGAGGATTTCAAGAGGTGGGATATGCTGCCGCTCTCACTGGCGGGCAGAGTGCAGGCGGTCAAGATGATGGTCGTCCCAAGGTTTCTTTTTGTGTTTCAATGTCTACCCATTTTGATCACTAAGGCCTTTTTTAAAAAAATAGATAGGAGTGTTACGAGTTTCGTGTGGGCAGGGAAGACCCCGAGGGTAAGGAGGGGGTTCCTGCAGCGCAGCAGAGACAGAGGGGGACTGGCGTTGCCGAATCTGGACGACTATTACTGGGCCGCCAATGTGGTGATGGTTCGCAAGTGGATGGGGGAGGGAGGGGGCGGCGTGGAAGAGGCTGGAGATGGCGTCCTGTAAAGGAACGAGTCTAAAGGCGCTGGTGACGGCACCGCTACCGCTCTCCCGAAAAGGTACACCACAAACCCAGTGGTGGCAGCAACCTTAAGGATCTGGGGGCAATGGAGGCGACATAGGGATGTGACGGGTGCCTCGGTGTGGTCCCCGATCAGGAACAACCATAGGTTTGTCCCAGGAAGGATGGACGGAGGGTTCCAGAGCTGGCATCGGGCAGGGATTAGGAGATTGGGAGACTTGTTTATTGACGGGGAGTTTGCGAGCCTGGGAGGGCTGGAGGAAAAGTATGTGTTGCCACCGGGGGAATATCTTTAGATATATGCAAGTGAGGGCGTTTATGAGGCAACAGGTGAGGGAATTTCCGCTGCTCCCGACACAGGGAATCCAGGATAGAGTGATTTCGGGGGTATGGGTCGGGGGAGGGCAAAGTGTCCAAAATATATCAGGAGATGAGAGACGAGGGGGAGGCGCTGGTAGAGGAGCTGAAAGGAAATGGGGAAGAGGAGCTGGGGGAGGAGATTGAGGAGGGTCTGTGGGCTGATGCCCTAAGTAGGGTAAATTCCTCTTCCGCCAGGCTTAGCCTGATACAATTCAAGGTTCTACACAGAGCACACATGACGGGAGCAAGGCTGAGCAGGTTCTTCGGAGTGGAAGACAAGTGTGGGAGGTGCTTCGGAAGCCCGGCGAACCACACACACATGTTCTGGTCGTGTCCGGCACTGGATGAGTTCTGGGGGGGCGTGGCAAAGGTGATTTCAAAGGTGGTGAAGGTCCGGGTCAAGCCAGGCTGGGGGTTAGCTATATTTGGGGTAGCGGAAGAGCCGGGAGTGCAGGAGGCGAAAGAGGCCGATATTCTGGCCTTTGCGTCCCTAGTAGCCCGGCGAAGGATCTTACTTATGTGGAAGGAAGCGAAACCCCCCGGCGTGGAGGCCTGGATAAACGACATGGCAGGGTTCATAAAACTGGAATGGATGAAGTTTGCGTTGAGGATCGGTTCAGGGGTTCTCCAGGCGGTGGCAACCGTTCCTTGACTATCTCGCGGAACGTTAAGGGAAAATAGATGGTCAGCAGCAGCAGCACTATTTTTTGTCATTTTGCCAGTTCACTATTTTATTTAAATAACGTTACTTATTAGTTAGTGTCTTATCTCTTATGTTGATTTGTAAAGTGGAAAAATTGTGTTTGAAAACTTTAATAAAATATTTTTTTTAAAACAGTGAAGAGGGTTACAGCAAGATATGGATGGGTTGGTCAGATGGGCAGAGCAGTGGCAGAAGGTAATTAATCCTGATAAGTGTGAGGCGATGCACACTCGATGGGCCGAATGGCCTCCTGCTGCACTGTAAATTCTATGATTCTATGATGCATTTTCACCCAGAATGCTTTGGGTAGCTGCCGCCCCTGCACTGAACCCAGACAATTAAATCCAACTATCCAACCTGGTCTGCGGCACTCTGAGCCAGACTTAACCCGGCCGAACAGAGGATAATCACAGCTCGATACGGGAGGGTGCACATGGGGGTGTGGGAGAGTGAATGGAGGGTAGAGTCAGTGACAGGGGAGAATGTACATGGGGATGTGGGAGGGGAGTGAATGGGGGGTAGAGTCAGTGATAGGGGAGGAGTGTACATGGGGGTGTGGGAGGGGGTTAAATGGGGGTAGAGTCAGTGATAGGGGAGAGTGTACATGGGGGTGTGGGAGGAGAGTGAATGGGGGGGGTAGAGTCAGTGATGGGGGAAGAGTGTACATGGGGGTGTGGGAGGGGAGTGAATGGGGGGGTAGAGTCAGTGATAGGGGAGAGTGTACATGGGGGTGTGGGAGGGGAGTGAATGGGGGGGGGGGGTAGAGTCAGTGATGGGGGAGAGTGTACATGGGGATGTTGGAGGGGAGTGAATGGGGGGGTAGAGTCAGTGATAGGGGAGAGTGTACATGGGGGTGTGGGAGGGGAGTGAATGGGGGGGTAGAGTCAGTGATGGGGGAGAGTGTACATGGGGGTGTGGGAGGGGAGTGAATGGGGAGGGGGTAGAGTCAGTGATGGGGGAGAGTGTACATGGGGGTGTGGGAGGGGAGTGAATGGGGGGGTAGAGTCAGTGATGGGGGAGAGTGTACATGGGGGTGTGGGAGGGGAGTGAATGGGGAGGGGGTAGAGTCAGTGATGGGGGAGAGTGTACATGGGGGTGTGGGAGGGGAGTGAATGGGGGGGTAGAGTCAGTGATGGGGGGAGAGTGTACATGGGGGTGTGGGAGGGGAGTGAATGGGGAGGGGGGTAGAGTCAGTGATGGGGGAGAGTGTACATGGGGGGTGTGGGAGGGCAGTGAATGGGGGGGTAGAGTCAGTGATAGGGGAGAGTGTACATGGGGGTGTGGGAGGAGAGTGAATGGGGGGGGTAGAGTCAGTGATGGGGGAGAGTGTACATGGGGGTGTGGGAGGGGAGTGAATGGGGGGGTAGAGTCAGTGATGGGGGAGAGTGTACATGGGGGTGTGGGAGGGGAGTGAATGGGGAGGGGGTAGAGTCAGTGATGGGGGAGAGTGTACATGGGGGTTGTGGGAGGGGAGTGAATGGGGGGGGGGTAGAGTCAGTGCTAGGGGAGAGTGTACATGGGGTTGTGGGAGGGGAGTGAATGGGGGATAGAGTCAGTGATAGGGGAGAGTGTACATGGGGGTGTGGGAGGGGAGTGAATGGGGGGGTAGAGTCAGTGATAGGGGAGAGTGTACATGGGGGTGTGGGAGAGTGAATGGGGGGGGTAGAGTCAGTGATAGGGGAGAGTGTACATGGAGATGTGGGAGGGGAGTGAATGGGGGGGTAGAGTCGGTGATAGGGGAGAGTGTACATGGAGATGTGGGAGGGGAGTAACTGCACCATCGCCACTACGATGAGTGCGCACCTCAGGAAGAAAAGCAATTCACAGTTTAGATGGAGATATACGTTGGCCTGCTTCTTTAAAAAGGATCTGATTGCACTGGAAGGCGTACACAACTCATTAGTGGGGTGGGGGTGAGGGTTTATTTGATATGGAAAGTTTGAGAGGTTGGGCCTATCCCATTGGGGCTCAGTCGAGCGAGAGGTGATCATATTGAAACGGTTACCAGGGTGGATGCTGGGAGGATGTTTCCACGTGTGGGACAGGTTAACAAGGGACGACAGTTTAGAATGAAGGCGTCCTTCATGAGCAGACCGTCCCAGGACCCCGTGCCCCTACCCCCCTCCTAATGCTCAGATTTGTATTTACCGAAGGGTTTCCTGGGCCTCCTTTGGCAGCCAATCTTTCCAGGCCTCCGCCATCGCGTCATAGAGCCAGGCTGAGGATTCATTCCCGTGAATGAACGGAGGGGGGAAGCTGTTGACGGGAGTTGCCTCATGGTTGCCGACTGCGGGGTAGATGAGGGACATTGCCCAGATAGTTCGAGATGAGTTTTGTGATGGTGTTGAGAGCCAGGAGTTGGTCTTTCGAGTCTGGTCCCAGATATTGTGTGCTGGAATATCCCCGGTCCAGTAGACCACGTCAAAGTGCCTGGACTGGAGGTGCTGCAGCAGGTTCTCAATGGTTTTTAGGGGAAGGTCACACTTGCTGTACTCGCCCCACATGCCAGCTCCTTTCCGATGTTTGGTGGGTAAACCTGAGCCTTTCCTGCAGCACAAGGGGTCTCTGCAGTCAGGGTTGTTCCCCGGTACATAGTCTTTATCCCAGTGAATGTCGGTAAGGAACAGCACCCTCGTGGTCGGTGCACCAGGTTTTGGTGGTTTCAGAGGGGGCAATGGGTGGTTTTGGCACGTCAGGAAGTGTCACGTTCCAGTCGGAGTAAATGTCCCAATGACCACAATTAACGCCAAGCAATAGGCCGCAGATCTCGGAGGGCTTTAAGATGGATTTAATCCAGGCCGTAATCACATCGTGTTTGAACAAAGCAATGGCCTGGACACAGATATCCTGAGGTGCCAGCCTTAGGTTGATGCACAATTCCGAGGCCACAACAGCCACTTCATCAGAGCTATAGTTCAGCTGTTTAGACAGAAATCAGCAAAAAGAATGATTAGGTAAGATTATAACACAAAATAGTATTAACATCCACAGAGCCATTACTCCCAGTGACCATGTACAGGTCCTTCATCTAGTTGCTGTGTATTAAAGAACACCATGGACATAGGGGCTTGTTTAGCTCATTGGGCTAAACAGCTGGCCAGCAGCGTGGGTTCAATTCCCGTACCGGCCTCCCCGAACAGACGCCGGAATGTGGCGACTAGGGGCTTTTCACAGTAACTTCACTTAAGCCTACTTGTGATAACAAGCGATTATTATTATAACCATCTAATAGTTACAATGAAGATCTTTAATTCTCTCAAGATAGACGCAGAGAGGAGGGAAGAGGAGGGGAGAGCTTCTAAAGTGTAGAATGTTCTCATGAGCCGTTAGAGATGGAGTAACAAGCTTAAAAAAGACAAGGATCCGATGGAGTGTGGGTTATACAGGCCCATATCACTTTTAAATGTGGACGCAAAGATATTGGCGAAGGTACTGGCGGGTAGGCTAGAGGAGTGCCTCCCGAAGGTGATAGGTGAAGATCAGATCGGTTTGGGAGAGGAAGGCAGCTCTTTTCGAACATTAGGAGGATATTTAACGTGGTTATGGTACCGGCGGAGGGGAAGGAAACAGTTGATTGTGGCATTGGACGCCGAGAAAGCGTTTGATCGGGTAGAATGGGGGTACTTGATGGCAGATCTGAGGGGGTTTGGAATTGGACCAAGATTTGTGGACTGGGGAAAGCTACTATATAAGGAGCCGAGGGCCAGTGTCCGCACAAACAACATCAGCTCAGAATACTTTCCTCTCCACCATGGGACTAGGCAGGGATGTCCTATGTCCCCCCTGCTGTTTGCACTCGCGATTGAACCATTGGCCATCGCGTTAAGGAGTTTGGGGGTATGGAAAGGGATAGCGGGGGGAGTGGATAGAGCATAGGGTGTCCTTATATGCCAATGATTTGTTATTAAGCATGTCGGAACCGAGTGTGTCAATAAGGGGAATACTGGAGCTGCTTCGGGTGTTTGGGTCTTTCTCGGGGTACAAATTAAATCTAGACAAGAGTGAGTATTTTGTGGTGTCTCGGCCAGGGGTGGGGGGGGGGGCTGCCTTTCCGTAGGGCAGGGACTCACTTTAGATACCTGGGGGTGCAGGTTGCTCGGGATTGGGGGGGGGCTCCGCAGGTACAACATTTCTAGTGTGGTGGGGAGAGTGAAAGCCGATCTGGCAAGGTGGGATAGTCGCCCTCTGTCACTGGCGGGTCGGGTACAGGCGGTTAAAATGAACGTGTTGCTGCGATTTCTGTTTATTTTCCAATGCCTGTCGATTTTCCAGAGCGATTGAAGGAATGATTACCTCGTTCATATGGGGAAGGAAGGTGGCTAGAGTTAGAAAGGTGCTGCTACAGAGGGGAAGGAAGGCAGAGGGTTTGGGTCTTCCCAACCTGATGTATTATTACTGGGCGGTGAATGTGGAGAAGATGCGGAGCTGGGTCAGAGGGGTTGATTCCCAATGGGTCAGAATGGAAGAGGGTTTGTGCAGGGGGTCGGGATTGAAGCCGCTAGCAACAGTGCCGCTCCCGACGGGCCCCGGGGAAGTACTTCGGGTTGGGGGCAGGGTCGAGGGAAATGCCGATTCGGGGGAACCATAAATTTGAGCCAGGGAAGTGGGATGGAAATTTTCGGAGAAGGAGATTAAGACACTAAAGGATTTGTATTTTGGGGGTCGGTTTGCAGGGTTGAAGGGGCTGGGCATGAAATATGGGCTGGAGCAGGAGGAAATGTTTAGATACATGGAGGTTCGAGGACTTTGCCAGGAAGGAGATACAGAGCTTCCCGGTGGAGCAGGCCTCCACATTGCTGGAGGAGGTGCTGACGACAGGAGGACTGAAGAAGGGAGTAATGTTGGTGATTTAGGGGCTATTTTGGAAGAGAAGGTACCGCTGGAAGGGATCAAAGCAAAATGGGAGGAAGAGTTGGGAGAGGGTATGGAGGAGGGGTTCTGGTGTGAGGTGCTCCGGAGAGTGAATGCCTCCACCTCATGCACAAGGATGGGGCTGATGCAGCTGAAGGTGGTATACAGAGCACACCTCACGAGGGCGAGGATGAGCCGGCTCTTTGAGGGGGTAGAAGGTGTGTGTCAACATTGCCCGGGGGGGGGGGGGGGGGGGGGGGGCAAATCACGTTCATATGCTTTGGTCCTGTCCAAAGCTGGAGGATTACTGGAGGAAATTTTAAAGATAATCTCTGAAGTGGTGCACGTGAAACTGGACCCGGGCCCCTCAGGAGGCCATACTCGGGGTGTCGGACCAGCCGGGGTTGGAAATGGGCACGGAGGCAGATGTTGTAGCCTTCGTCTCGTTGATCGCCCAAAGGCGGATCCTGATGGGTTGGAGAGCAGCCTCCCCACCCTGTGCCCTGGCGTGGCAGGGGGACCTGCTGGAATTCTTGACTCTTGAGAAGGTTAAGTTTGAACTGAGGGGAAGGATGGAGGGGTTCTACAATTCATGGGCATTATTCATAATGCACTTTCGAGAATTGGATTACATGGAACATTAGGTGGGGGGGGATTGGGAGGGTTGGGGGGAGGGGGACTGTGTGTTAATGGGGACTATGGGCGATTCCTGATCCTTTTTGTTTATGTTAACCTGCGGGCTGCTGTTTGAGGGTTTGGTGGGAGGATGGGAGTGTTGTTGATATGGGGATTGACATTGCATTCTTCACTGATAATTGTTCATTGGTGGGTGTAAATTTGGAAGAAAATGTGAAAAAGAGAATAAAAATATTTCTTTAAGAAGAGTTGGAGTAACAAGCACTCATCACCAGCAACAGTTGAAACACATGAAAGAAGTTTTAACAGTTCGACATCAGTTTGTTTCCCCTACCCCAAAAAATATTTGCCAGTCCTGGGGAATGAGGCAGGACAAGTTGGATGAATTATCAGCAGCAGATACACGGAGGAACAGCGATCTTAAGAGCACAAGGTTTAAGTGGAAACGCGTGTGGAACTGATAAATTAACCAAACCACAAAAGCTCTATTATCACACAGAACTCGGTTAGATCCCAATTTTAGTTCTCTACAAGTCATAGCACCAGAACCCGTTGCACAATTCAACCAAGAGAAGCTCTCGTAACGCACACGGCCTCCTGTGTGCTCAGTTCTTGCAAAGTGTCAGAAATTGAACTGGCTGCACCATTTTACAAATGTCATCACATCTAGTTTTCAACTCTCTCAACAATAATAAATTGAAAGTAAAGAAGC
This sequence comes from Scyliorhinus torazame, assembly GCF_047496885.1. Lineage (NCBI taxonomy): Eukaryota > Metazoa > Chordata > Chondrichthyes > Carcharhiniformes > Scyliorhinidae > Scyliorhinus > Scyliorhinus torazame. The sequence goes on along the minus strand of NC_092721.1, from coordinate 212,270,326 downwards.
AAGTTCCTTTTTTTGAAAGCCATTGGCAACTTGAACAGGGAAACAAAGATATCCAGACACCCAAAGAAAAAATACAAAGTGAAAAACTTTCAAAACTAACAAACACAAATTGGGACAGGACGAAGATGTGACGAGGGCAGACCGAGTGAAAACCAGCATCTTTGTGGAGTTTAGTGTTTAATATTCTGGGATGAAAGCTGCAACAAAGAACAAAGAAATGTACAGCACAGGAACAGGCCCTTCGGCCCTCCAAGCTCGTGCCGACCATGCTGCCCGACTAAACTACAATCTTCTACACTTCCTGGGTCCGTATCCTTCTATTCCCATCCTATTCATATATTTGTCAAGATGCCCCTTAAATGTCCCTATCGTCCCCTGCTTCCACCACCTCCTCCGGTAGCGAGTTCCAGGCACCCACTACCCTCTGCGTAAAAAACTTGCCTCGTACGTCTACTCTAAACCTTGCCCCTCTCACCTTAAACCTATGCCCCCCTAGTAATTGACCCCTCTACCCTGGGGAAAAGCCTCTGACTATCCACTCTGTCTATGCCCCTCATAATTTTGTAGACCTATCAGGTCGCCCCTCAACCTCCGTCGTTCCAGTGAGAACAAACCGAGTTTATTCAACCGCTCCTCATAGCTAATGCCCTCCATACCAGGCAACATTCTGGTAATCTCTTCTGCACCCTCTCTAAAGCCTCCACATCCTTCTGGTAGTGTGGCGACCAGAACTGAACACTATACTCCAACTGATCTTTGAGATTTGCTGCTACAATATTATACAGCGCTTGGGAAATTAGGACCGGCTCCCGAACCCTGGGGACAGAACGGGACCTCAGAGCTTAAAGCAGACCAACCCCAAACCCCCAGCCCACCCAGAGCCTCCCGCAAACCTCGGCCTAGCACAAACGCCCTCACCAACTGGCCAAGACCCCAACACCAGAGTGACAGAGACAGAGAGACAGAGAGAGAGAGACAGAGGCGGGGTCGGGGGAGGGGAGAGCGGGGGCGCAACTGAACCTCTACCAACTCTGCCAGCCGTACGCAAAGTACCACAATAGCCGCCTACCCCTGGGTTCACCCAGAGTTCCACCGTCGACCCTTTAACTC